>NW_020955320.1:106266-135156 GCF_003031625.1 Empidonax traillii | reverse complement strand
AAAAAAAAAAAAAAAAAAAAAAAAAAAAAAAAAAAAAAAAAAAAAAAAAAAAAAAAAAAAAAAAAAAAAAAAAAAAAAAAAAAAAAAAAAAAAAAAAAAAAAAAAAAAAAAAAAAAAAAAAAAAAAAAAAAAAAAAAAAAAAAAAAAAAAAAAAAAAAAAAAAAAAAAAAAAAAAAAAAAAAAAAAGTGTAGAAATCTGAAACGCTTCAAATCTAATAGAAAGGAGTCTAAATAAAGCAAGAAAGGGGTTTGCTTCTGTGTGTTTGCAAAAAATATGCTGTGAAAAAAATGAAGACCAAATTCATTAGAACTCATTGATCAGTTTTTTACTGAAATAATACAAAGAATACAAAATATGAAGATAGCATAAACGTCTTTGAAGAAAAAATTAGTTTTAATCATCATACTACTGCTAGTGTATGCAGAGACTGGTATTTCCAAAAATACATTTCATCTAAAAGCACTTCTACTGACTATGGACAAAACATCTAAAATAGGGGAGACAATTTAGCAGGGAACAGCAGTAGACTACAAGAACTGAAAAACAGTTATTTTCCATAACTTTTTTAATCACTGTATAGTTACAGAGTCAGATGATAACTTCAAATCTATGTAACAGGTTAAAAATTACAGAAGGAACTTGATACACAACATAATTTCTGCAAATTCTTCAGTCCTCTATAAATTATTAAAGCTATCTTCCACAATGTCATGGTTGGGACAAGAAAGTAACTTATACTACCAATAAAGCACTACCAGCCCACTGGGACACTTGTTTTATTTTATTCTTTTAATATGACAAAAGGGGAACAGGAAGTTGAGACATATTCAACTTTGAGCAGACATTACTGTTTTGATTGGTCCCCATAAGGACAAGCACTGAACAGGCCAGATATATAAACAATGCTTCTAGAAAACAGCGTGAGGGATGAACTTCAACTGAATGCAAGCACGCACCTACATCCTTGGCAGACTTACACAATGTTTAATGCGTAAGAAGCATTTTGCCTACAGTGTTTTTACTCTGAATTTAGTAACAAAGGTCTTCTCACAGACAGTATGCATCACAGTTTGACCTCTTTCCAGGTCAGATTATGGTGTCTTTTTTTGTTTCCATCCACCTTCTTAAAAACCAACCATACACCCAAAACCAACAGCTTTAAAATCAAAAACTGAGTACTGAACTAGATTTCTTCTAGATTACCTTTAAACAAACAAAATTACACAGATCAAACAGCAATGCATTGTTATGTAACTGCCACATAACTACACAGCATAACTGAATGCATCACTGATCGACAACCAGTCTGACTAGGGTTGCAGTAGGGAATTGGCCAACAATTCCATTAACCTCTTACAAATCACTGAATCATCATTTTATATGAGTTCTCTCGATTTTTCAAAGCTGACATTGATATTTTCTTTATTTTTTTTACTAATGTAGACACAAACAAAATAATGCAGGGAACATGCCTGCTGATAAATAAGATTACTGTCTGGTTACTTCCAGAACCACAACAGAACTTTTATGATTCTCAGAATGCCTACTGTGCATACATCTGTCAGACAACAATATTTGAAATGAGAAACCATTTGCCTTCTGTTTTAATGGAATAATCTATCATATTTAGTAAAAACTACCTTTCTGTGAAGATCTTTCTCGTTTTTTCTCTCATTCACCAAAACCAGTAATATTGTCCACGACATCATAGTAATTCTTCTGCAGTCAGTAATCATTTACACCCCTTTACAAATTCATAAAAGAAGTGATTATGCACCAGGATACAATTAACTGAAAGAGAAAGTAAACCAAGAGTTCACAGTACTATATTAATCCCTGCAAGTGAGAACCTTGCAATTTAAAAAGCCATACTTTTGTCATAACTATGAGTTAAGCAGTTAAAATCATGGAGCCACTGTCTAAAAGCATACAGAGGGCTGTATCACAGAATCATAGAATGGCTCAGATTGCAAGCATCCTTCAAGATCATCTAGTTCCAATCCTCCTTCTTGTGGACATGGACACCTTTCTCTAGACCAAGTTGCTCAGAGCTCCATTCAACCTGGTCTCATACACTTCCAGGGACGAGGCACCCCTGGGCAACCTGTTCCAGTGCCTCAGCAGTCCTACAGTGAAGAATTTCTTCCTATTATCTAATGTAAACTTACTCTCAGTTTGATATGATTCCTCCTTGCCCTGTCACTACTTGCTCTTGTAAAAAGTCCCCCTCCACCTTTCTTGAAGGCTCCCTTCAACTACTGGAGGGTTGTAATTAAGTCACTTCAAAGCCTTCTCTTTCCTAAGCTAAACAAAACTAATTCTCAAAGTCTTTCCTCACAGGAGAGGTACTCAAACGCTCTGATCATCTGGATGGTCTCCTCTACACTCGCTCCAACAGGTCTGTGTCCTTCCTGGGCTGGGGACTCCAGAGTTGGAAGCAGCACTCTAGGCAGGCTCTCACCAAAGCAAAGGGGCAGAATCCTCTCCTGGATCAAAAGTAGCTGGCCATGCTGCTTTTGATGCAGTCCAGGATACAACTGGCTTTCCGGGCTGTGAGCACACATTGCTGGGTCATGTCCAGCCTCTCATCTACCACCACTCCCAAGTCTTCACCAAAGCTGATTTTGCTCTGTCACCACCTAGCCTGTATTGATACCAGGGGTTGCCCTGACCCTTGTGCAGCATGCACTTAATCTTACCAAACCTCTTGAGATTCCCATAGACTCACTTTTTGAAATTGTCCAGGTCCCTCTGAACGGCATCCCATCCTTCAGGTGTGTCAACTACACCCCTCATTTTGGTGTCATCTGCAAATTTGCTGAGGGTGCACTCAACACCTTTGTCTATGTCATTAATGAAGACATTAAGTAACACTGGGTCACTTGTCCCTAACGAGATGTTGACCAGCACCCTGTGGATGCAACTGTACAATGACTTTCTCATTCATCTAACAATACACTCATTGAATTAATCTCTCTACAATTTAGAGAGAACGGGGGACTGTGTCAAAGGCTTGATTAGTTCAGACTTAAGTCATATAGCCTGATGTTTTGCCCCCAGAGGAACTTTTATGTGGATGCTGAGGAAAAGTAAGATTAGGGCAACTAATGTAACAATGCTTTCTTTTAATATCTTCCAGCTTCCAAGTATTTTTTCCTCACAAGACTCTCTTAGACTGTTATGGTTTGTCTATTTAGTGGTACCCCCCAGAGACTTCTTAAGTACTTCTCCTTAAATGTAGCTGTCATGCATCCAAGATACACTTCAGTAAAACTCGGAACTGTAAGTATTTTCCTGAAAACCTGATTGATAGTTGGAAGACTACTTAAGAAACTAGCAAGAACAATAGCTAATTTATTGTTTCTATCCAAACTGATGAAGTAAATCCATAGTAAATTTTCCTGTGGAAGGGTTTTCTAGTTACTAAGTGAATACACAGTACTGAATTTTCATATTAACAGTTGTTAAGTAAACATACTTTGGGAATTATGATTTATTACTATCAATTTGTTTCAGTGTTTTAGCTATTGATTGATATTTTGGATTTTTTAAACTTTTATGTATTATGTTATTGGTTTTAAGCTAGTCAAACATCTAACACAGAACAAAGCTGTTTCACTACTTAGTTTTTGAATTTTAAAAGAATCACATTCCACTGCATATACTGGAAGCGTACCCCACAAACAATTGAGTAATTGGGACACTTTTTGTGCAATCTCCCATTTTTTACTGCATTTCACTCGGAAAAAAAAAAGTGCTATGTTACATCATGATTTGAAAGTCAAAATGGTTTACACAGCACCAAGTAGAAAGAAAACATTTATCTGGTGGCTGACCAGTTTTTTAATTACACTGAAAAACACTGAAATAATATTTGCAAATTAGTCTAGAAGCCCCCTTCCACAGCACTTCATAAACAGATGCTTCCATCAGTTATCACAATACACTATTTCTGGGGTTGCACAGGAAAACAGACTTGAAAATTCATCTAGACCGAAAAATTCACCAAAATTTTATTTCTTTTTTTTCTTTTTTTCACCTCTATCACCTCAACAGACCCACTTTCTCAGTCATGAAGTGGCAATCTAGAGGACAGTAAGGCTGTGAAGCAAGACTTACGAAGTTGCAGTCTTTGTTCCATTATCAAAATCAAGGTAGAGCAATTTACTGCAACTTTACTGACTGACCATCTTTGAATTAGCTATCTAGACTCTTTCTGGAACATTTTCCAAAACTATTCAATGCCACCTCAGTGGGATAATTTCTACTCTGGCTCACAGAACCTTGTGAGATGCTTTCTGAAGTCTCTGAAAGAACTTTGTGGGATGACATTTGCTGGTTTGTTTCTAATTATAACACAGGATTAAATGGTTGACATAATAGGATATATCAGTTAAAAACACGATGTGTGGGGCATTCAACCATCCTGAGGAAAATTACTGGTGTCACTCTCTTCTTCTAGAGGTACAGAATCTCTTAAAACCAGAAAGAAATGAGAGAACTGAAGAGTGTAATAACCCTGGCTATGAAGTCTGGAGACAGAGTTCTGGAAAGCTGGGCTGTAACTGACCCCAAAACCAAAGAAATGCCAATTGCAAATGTCTCATTTGGTTAACAGCTAAATCACATGCTTCACGATTCAAATGAAAACATTATAGCTACTGCATGCACTCTCAAGAGATTACACAGCTCAGTACAAATGGGCAGCTTGATGATGGCCTCCTTCCCTTCAGCTGTCTTTGTGATATTAAAAATATATAGTTCTTCATGTAAAAGATAGTAGTGTCATGTCCCCACTGACTGGATGTTGTTTTAATAAATGAAACTGGTTCATATGTGAAAACGTCAACATGAAGAAGATGCCAGTTCATGAGGAAAACTAAAATGTGTTTGTATTACTTTAAAACTATTTTTATTATAAATTTCTTTATATGCACATAACAATTCCAAGTGGAATCAACAATAGTTATCAAAATGTCTTCAACATCTTGACTCTGTAAGCTGCTAATACATATTTCTGAGTAGAACAACACTGCAAATGAAATCCTCCTAAGCTCTAAATCTCTGGTATACAACCAAACAAAAATCATAACAGGAAAGAGACTGTTCCCATAAAAGAATTTCCACACAAGAAAGTATTTCCTCAAAGTAAAAAATATTAATGACACTCGAAGCACACATGCAATTTTACGTGTTTAACAACCACCACCAAAGTTCAATTACTCATGTTTTACATGACATAATTTCATTATCCTTTGTAAGATGGAGTTCTTATAAAATAACTTGAAACCCATTTTTTTAAGCCACATTTTCAGTATGGAAGAGTAAATAAATTGTAGAGAACAACAAATAAACCCTTTAAGAGATGAAAATACTAGGGTGTTTTTTTGGTGTTTTTTTTTAAAGAATAACAATTTCACGCGAAACTAAAAACCATCCTGAAAACACACAGTATGTCCAAATAGACAAGCAAGAAAAAAAAGCGTACACTGTAATTAATTTTTTTCTCCCTAGTAATGTCTATCTACTAAGAAGTACAGTTTACAAATGAAGATTTGCAAACTACTAACTCTATAGTTCAAAGTAGTCTACTAAGAAAAGGAAACTGTGTTTAATCTGATACATGAATATTTAGTAATAGAGATAGGAGTGTAGCTGAAGTTTTGCAGGTGACACACGATGTGTAATAGAAGTTATGCAGGTTCTAAATGTAATAAGTAGCTTTTTCATCAGTGGAGAGAAGTTTAAGGAAATAAGGTTCACTTGTAAGCTATTACCTTATGCATATGGTGCATGCCTTCCTGTGGATAATCGGTAGGCCCCATTGTTGGCATTGGATGCGGGACACTGGGCGGACCAGGACTTGGCCCCATCATGCTGTGAACGGAGCCAGGAGATGGCCCTGGTCCTGGGCTAGGTCCTAGAATCGGTCCAGGTGAAGGTCCTGGTCCAGGAGAAGGACCAGGATGAGGCATGGTGCCAGGGTCTGTAGGCGTGGACATCTATTTTCTGTCTCCTTTTCAATTAGCAGAATAGGTCTAATAACAAAACAAAACAAATCCACAATTTCTATGTGACATTAGGGGCATTGAAAAAAATTAAATAAAATCTACAGGCAATTGTTACACACCCAGACACACATATACACATGCAAGCTGTCGTCCGCATAAAATGCTTAAAGGATACTTAATGTTGCCCATTGACTTGCCCATTCTTCTAAAAGCCCAACAGAAGGATAAAGAACCTGATAATTTCATCTGTTTCTAGATGTCTGTATGTTACTCACAGAACACAACAGTTGGTATGCTACGAGAAACATCTACCAGAAACAACGGCAGTTGAACTGACTTGCTATCGTCAGATGTGTCATGTGGGGTCAAGCACAGCACTACTTAAGTGTGCTGGTGAGAGAGCTGGGCACCTTTGTGCCCTATGCGTTCAAAAATCTCTCCCTGAAAATCTACGACTGGCCTGAAATCTGTACTTATAAAACTCATGGCTATGCAGCAAAACAAGCATTAAGAGCGTTATTAAGACTGTTTTCTGACCATTTTTTTTTGTTTGCCCCACAATGCCAAGACCCACACAGCACCAGCAGTGACAGCAGCAGATTTAAATGTGGCCTAACCGCTCCCAGCCATCCCTCGCTGAGGCCAACAGCTCCAGTGCGGAGCCATGGATTACAACAAGCATGGTTGGAGCCAGGGCAAGCGCAGGAGAGCATCAACACCCATGTGGAGCTGGCAGCTAGCCCTAGAATGGCTGACTTGGTGTGAGCAGAGCCAGCAAGGACGGCAGCTGCTCCCAGTCTCTCGTAAGGGGCCCAGAGTAAGTGAGAGTGACCAGGGCACACCGGCAGGGCTCTGAACAGACCCTGCAGTTGGTGAAGAAGAGCACAGTCTTATTAACAGTAACCATTCTCACAAGTTTGGTTTTGACATGCCATAGAGCTCATTTCCTTACAACTTCACTAGTCACTGCACCAGCAGTGTCAGAAGTCTCCAGCCAGCCAGATCTTCTCATGGTAGACACAGCTCTCCAGGACCCGGGTTGCCAGGAGTGCGGAATGCCTCTCCATAAAGCTGGGGCTGACAATCATTCCTTTCACGGAAGATGTGCTGTTGTCAATGTGCCATGTCGCCAGGTTAAGGAGCCACATGACAAAATGAATGGGCTGTGCAGCATTCGTGAGAATTAGCAAGAGACTGACACTTAATTCTCAGAGATGCTATAGACTCAGGAGTCTCAAACCTCCACTGAGGTGAAGATGCAGGTGGACTCCAACTCCTGTGATGCAGTAAGTCAGAGGTCACTGCTCACAATAAAAGGAAGGCTCTTCCTCCTGATAACTTGAAGATGACAAATAGGACTGATACCTTTTACAACAGGCATGAGGCCCCGTAACTGGAATGACAGTCAACTGATGAGGCAGACAAAGGCTCTTCTGCAATGGAGGAGCCACCTGGGGCAAGACAGCCTACCCCCTCGTCAACAACTGCCCCTGTTAGAAAAAAAAAAAAGAAGGGTAGTTGTCACAGATGACTTCCTTATAAGGGGAATGGAGGGCTTGCTACATAGACCAGATCGAAACCACAGGGAAGTCTGCTGCCTTCGAGAGGCATGTATCTCCAAAGCTGGTGTCATCAGCAGAATCTGTGGTTTTTTTGATCATGGCATGGTCTATATAACACCTACTCTTCTGATACCTGAAGGGATGCAACTTTCTCAGACAGTGAAAAAGTGTTTTAGCATGAGAGCTAGCACAGCTCATTGACTGAGCTTTAATTCAGTTTGGTAGAAGGGAAAGGACAAAACCAGGTTTGTCAGTGATAAGCAATGGGATGGCAAGCCAAAAGTTGAGGAACTGAGTGCTATTAAGATCAGCTACTCCAGGAGGTCTTGGCTACAATGAACCATACTTGAAATGTTTCTATACCAACACACACAGCATGAGGAATAAGCAAGAGGAAGCATAGGCCCAGTCCCAGATATACGACATCATTGGCAAAAGTAAGACCTGATGGGATGAGTCCTGTGACTGGTGTGATATGATGGATGGTTACATGCTCCTCGGGAGATATGGTCAGGGCGGGAGAAGCAGAGGATGGTGCTGGTTGTAATGGAGGGGCTGGAATGTATGGAGCTTACAGCTGGCAGTGGCACACTTGAGAGCCTCTGAGTTAGGATTACGGGACAAACAAATAAGGCGGATGTCATTGTGGGACTCTACTGTAGAACACCTAGCCAAGACAATTACACCAATTCTTTAAGGAACTAAGGGACACCTCCAAGTTTGTCCTTATGGGTTACTTCAACTCACCAGATGTTAACTGAGGACACCACACACACACACCTGGCACAATCAAGTCCAGAAAATTCCTAAAACAGCTGGATGCTATTTCATGGTTCAGGTACTAAGGGAGTTGACTAGGAAAGATGCCCTCCTTGATTTGATGCTTGGGGCATCAAATGAAGATAGTCACGTCACAAACAGGGACAGAGACAAGGCAGAAATGTTCAATGCTTTCTTTGCCTTCAACACTGATGATGAACTGAGAGGGGGCCACAGTACCCTGATCTGAAGGACCAAGGCTGTGAGAATGATTAACTCCCAGCAGACTCTGAAGTTAATGAGAGATTTGCTACACCAGCTGGATCCCTATAACCCTATGGGGCCCAATGGAATCCATCTGAGATTAATCAGAGCTAGCTGATGACATCACAAAGTGCCTCTCAGTGATTTTTGAACAGTCTTGGGAATCTACAGAGGTCCCAGTTGACTAGAAGTTGGTTAACATCCTAATTTTCCAGAAAGGCAAGAAGGATGATCCTGGAAACTGCAGGTCTGTCAGTCTCACTTCAGTGACCAGTAAAAATTACAGAAAAGATTATTTTGAGAGGTACTGAAAAACACCTGAATGATAATGCAGTCACTGGTCAGAGCCAGCACAGCTTCATGGTGGGAAAGTCCTGCTTGTCAAACTCAATTTCCTTTTATGACCACCCACCTAGCTGAACAAGGGAAACCAGGTGATGTCATCTTTCTGTATTTGAGTAAAGCTTTAGATACTGTGTCTTACAGGATTCTTCTGGACAAAATGTCCAATGTACAGCTGGATAAACAGATCATGTGGTGCATGAGAACTCGCTCACAGGTCGGGCACAAAGAGTTGCAGTAAATGGGGTAATAACATTGGGCTGGTCACCTGTCACTAGTGAAGTTCCACAGGGCTCCTCCATCTTAGGCCCAGCACTCTTCAACACAGAATCACAGAATGGTTTAGGTTGGAAGGGGCCTTCAAGACCACCTGGTTCCAACCCCCCTGCCATGGCAGGCACACCTTTCACTACTACATCAGGATGTTCAGAGCCCTGCTCAACCTAGCCTAGAACACTTTTGGGGATGGAGATCCACAACTCCTCTGGGCAACCTATGCCAGTGCTTCACCACTCATACTATAAAGAATTTCTTCCTAAGATCTAATCTAAACATTCCCTCTTTCAGTTCAAAACCATTATAGCTTGTCCTGTCACTATCTGTCTCTTTTTTGTAAGCTGCCTTAAGGTACTAGAAGGCTGCAATGAGGTGTCCCGAAAACTTCCTCTTCTCCAGGCTGAACAACCACTCCTTCCTCAGACTGTCTTCACAGGAGAGGTGCTCTACCCATCCCTCCTCATGGCCCTCTTCTGGACATGCTCCAACATATTCATGTCTTTCTTGTACTGAGGACCCCAGACCTGCCCAGCACTCCAAGTAGAGTCCCACAAGGGACGAGTAGAGGGGAGGAATCACCTCCCTCGAACTGCTGGCCACATTTCTTTTGATGCAGCACAGGATGTCTTTCTGGGCTCCAAGTACACACTGCTCATCTTCATTAAGGACCTGGCTGCCGGACTAAGTAAGTTTGCAGATGATACAACATTAGAAAGAGATTTTGACCCTCTCAAAAAAAGGCAGAGAAACCCTGTAGAGATCTCCACAAGTTAGAGAACTGGGCAATTACCTACCATGTGAAGTTTAACAAAAAAAAGATGCAGGATTCAGCAGTTGGAATGGGGCAAACCTGGATGTTTGTATTGACTAGGGAATGAGATGCCAGAAAGCAGTGCCACAGAAAGGGAGCTGGGGGTCCTGGTCGATGCCAAGTTGAATACGAGTCAGTAGTGCCCTGGCAGCCAGGAGGGCCAACCGTGTCCAGGGTGGGGGCATCAGGTAAAGCATCACCAGCCAGTTGAGGGAGGAGATTGCCCCGATCTGCTCTGCATTGGGGCAGCCTCGACTCTCGTGTGCAGTGCTGGGTGACACAGTATAAGAAAGACAAAAAGCTATTATAGAGGAGGGGAATAAAGATTGTGAAGGTCCTTGAGAAGAAGCCGTCTGAGGAGCAAGTGAGATCACTTGGCTTGTTTAGCCTGGAGGAGACTGAGGGGAAACCTTACTACAATCCACAGCTTCCTCATGAGGAAAGTGAAGGGGAAGGCGTCATTCTCTTTTGTCTGAAGAACGGTGACAAGACACAAGTGAATAGCATGAACTTGCGTCAGGGAAGGATGGATATAAGGAAAAGCGCTCTTCACCCAGAGGGTGGCTGGGCACTGAACAGGCTCCCCAGGGAAATGGTCACAGCACCAAACCTGACAGACTTCAAGGAGCATTTGGACAACACTCTCAGCCACACAGTATAATTCTTGGAGCTGCTCTGTGCAGGATAATCCTTGTGGTGACTTCCAACTCAGGATATTCTATGATCGTGTGATTCTATGACTCGATACCTTAGGATCCTGTTTTCTTTCAAGGTAAGTCACAGAGGTGCCTGTGAAGGTTCTTGGTTCAAAACGCTATGGTCACTAATTAGTTCCCTACAACCCCGTAACACTACCACAAAAGGAATCAAGTTATCAAATGTTCACAACTGCAAATACCATGACATAGCTTCCTCTAAGCAGCTTACTATTTAGCTGTATGAAGGACAACACACATTTCCACACAACAAATAGTTCTTACATGAGTCAATCATCACAATACACTGCAAAATCTAAGACTGACCCTCTCACAACTGAGTTGCTCTACATGTTATAAGCCAATTCAATCCATTTAACAAGGCAGATACCTAACATCACCACAACCATCCAGAAAAATGCATACAGAACCACAACACAATCAGTTACAAAACCATCAGTATATACAGTATCCGAAAATATCTTAGTTCACAAATG
This sequence comes from Empidonax traillii, assembly GCF_003031625.1. Lineage (NCBI taxonomy): Eukaryota > Metazoa > Chordata > Aves > Passeriformes > Tyrannidae > Empidonax > Empidonax traillii. The sequence continues at coordinate 123,938 of NW_020955320.1, read as the reverse complement.
ACATCCACCTACACCTATACATTAAAAAGGGTATCAAAATCTACACCTCTATTCACCTCTACTTCAAGTTCAACTTGCCAGTTTCCATAAAAACTGCCTCCAGTTGCAGCTCCACTAGTCACACCACCATTTACATATACATTAAGCATGTTCTGTATGCAAATTTGAAAATTTTTAAATTTTTTAATAGGATAGCAAGTGCCCAAACTGTAAAAACCAATAATTACCAGAGGTGAATGTTGCACCACTTACACCAGACCAAGTTCCTTCACCACCTTTCTTTAAGAGAAGAAAAATTCTCCTTATCTCACATAAGTGTGAATTGTTTTAAAAACATGCATATTCAGAGATTTTGCATGTCAAAGAACATATAAATGAGAAAAAAAAAAGTAATTTGTAAGATCTATATCAGAGGAACATCAAACACTGGAAAATACTACTTAATTACAAGTAATAAATCCAGACAAAGCCATTTTTCTCTGGCAATAGTAGTCCACAAAATTAAAAAAAGTCACTGCTCTAAGCCAGAACACATCACTCATGGCCCTCTCAACTAAAGATCTGTTCACAGAATGTACCTGTATTAACATATTTCAAAAATAGCTTAGTTTGTATTTATTAAGTCTGAGATTGTGTAAAAAAAAAAAAACCATGGAAATTAGACACCCTGCTCTCATTAGGATTCAGTAACAGCTAGGTATCTAATTCATTTAGGCCCTTACCAAAGTCTCATTTAAGTCAAAGCAAAAATCTTCAAAAAGACAACAGGTGCAACAGTGGCCAGGCTCCATGCAGATAGCATCGGTATTAGTTTGGCTAAATTCTGGTGCCTGCAATGAAAAAAGCAGTACGAAGCCAACTCCCTGCCAAAGCTAGTGTTGACCTTTTTGTTTGGACTGCTTTTTAATGAGAAGTGCCTGTTAGAACTACAAAGCGAGGGGAAAGAAGGGGCAAAAAAAAAAAAAATGTTTCCAACAGACTGCAAAGGCTACAGTAAAATAAAAAAACCCCGAACCAATCCATCTTATTGTTCCAAATGACAAGGCTGCTGGTCCTGATTCTCAAATGCATTACATGTTGCTTAATTGTTTTGCAAGTGTTCAATCTTATAATTTCCTCAAAGCCCTTATGAGAGTACTGTTACTCATATGACTTCAAAAAGGATGTATTTTTTCCTGAACTGCAAGACTTTATCACTTCTTAGTTTCATTTAAACCAACATGACCAAATCTCTTTTGTGAACAGTCCCAAATGAAAATACTGGCAAACTGAATTAGCTGTGGTGAATCACACAGCTCCTCCCATGGTCTGAGAAAGTTTCTCCACCTCTTCTGGACACAAGCAGAGTTGAGACAACAAAGGGAAAAAAGCATCTATCAACTGTCAAGGTAACTTTAGCCAGATCCAAATACAAAGAAGTGCCAAGAGCTGAAGATGGAGACTTAGGATCTCTGCTCAACTATTTCTAGATCAAATGGTTTAGGACAATCAGTACCTACACTGCAAAGAATTTGAAATAATAGTCCCTAAGCATAAATGTTTCTGCACTGTCATTTCATATGCACCTAGAAAGTTTTGTAGATGTAGCTAATTCAGTGTACAACAGGGTCTCTGTCAGTTCACTGCTTCTATTACATGTATATTTTGATATAAACCTGCTATAAACCCCAAGGTAACAAAGGCGTGGAATTTTTTTTGCATGAGGAAAGTATGCAGTATTAGCAGGTCCCAAACTAAAGCACAGCAGGTAACAAACCATTTGCATTACTTTGGAATTCAAGACCAGCTGTACACCCAAACAGATCCAGGGATTACAGACTGCTTTGACAGGGCACACACCGAGTCTAAGAACAGATGGAGCAGTAAGTATTTATAATTCTTCTAGCTAGTTCCCTTCACCATCCAATATAACTTCTGCCTTTCCTGTCAGCTGAATTTCAGCCAGGATGTTTTAGCCAGATCCCCTGCCTTGGATACATAGTGGGAACTAAGGAAACTATACCACCTAGATCTGATGAAAACTAAATATGGACCCACAAAACAGCTACACGGATACTGCAAAGCTGATTGTAACTTTGTCTTCATGGAAAAATAATTACAGTCTACTTCTTCCCACACACCTCCAACTGGTCATGATTCACAGGTGGTTTTGAAAAGATATGTGTGCTTGTGATACGTTTCAGGCTAAAGGAGTTACCTTTATTACACTACCACAGAAAACATCAAATGATACTGTCAGTGATTTGTATTACTTGCTCAATCTGCTAACCAGATTAATACATTTGAAGTAAAAGAACTGATTATTAATGACAGCAGTTCATCATCATTAAATAACTTATCATACTTAGAAGCAAATTTGTATTGCTTTGTGTTTTGTATTGTACAACCTCACAGGACACTCTTCATTAACTTTTATCATGTTTTAACTATTGTCATCTGTTCAATAAACAGGTTTACATCAAACAACAAAAAACCTATAAGGAGAAGGGTGAAATCTTCAACTAACTTATACCAGTTATTCAGTTCACATAAGAGAAGCCAAACACACTAACAGCTGAGATCCTGCCTTTGCAAACTCATCTGAGTAACTTCACTGTAACTTGAAAACCTTCTGTAATGGAATTTGTAGTTTAAACTACAAACCACAGAACCAGAAACTCTGCACCTTGATTACTGATCCAGACACTTAGGCCAGAGAAATAAAACTCTGCACAGTGCTTTAGCTGCTTGTCTAGCTATCTACCGAAAACTGCTGCATGCACCCCTCTACAGAAGACAGTAGCCTTGAGGAAAACAGAGCAGATAGCTGCACTGAGAACTCTAACTGCCATCAGACAATGTCCAGGATCAAGCCCATGTTTGCTACATATGTCAATTCCACTTTCAGGCACAGAAAACTGATATATGACACCACTAAGTGGTCGCAGATTAAGTTTTCATACCGTGAGCTTTACTACAGGTATTAATCACGGTTATTGAATGTTGCCTTCTCATTTGATTCTAACAAAAAAAAAAAAAAAAAAGCATATGAGAGGCAGGCAGAAGTAAAGGAATGCACCAAATTCCTGGGAGACCTTGTCTTTGCTTAAACAGGGAAGAAGAGGATGAAGAAGGGAGAAGATTGTTCCAAATACAAGTTATTTACAGTAAAATATCAATAAAAATATGAACAATGTGTAAATTCTGTAATAACAAACTTATTTTTAACATTTTCTCAAAGGCCCCACCTCTAAATGATGCATCTGGATGCTCAAACCCTGAAGTGATACACGGGAAATATTCTCTGCCAAGTGGAGTCAAACAGGAAGATGTTTACAGCTGAGAAGTAATGACTTTATATGTGTCAGAAACAAAACAATTTTCGGTATTAGTCTTCTTATTCTGCTATATTTACAAACTAGCAAACCTGTGTTAAGAAAGCCTTACTTCTTTCCCTTATTCACCCATCCTTATTTTAACTTGGAAATAAGGCGTGAGCTTTTCTCTGCTGCCAATTTTATGGCGGGTGATCTTTATGCCATGATATTGTTTCCTACTCCACTAGAGGATAAAAAAAATAAAAACTACTCAGAGACAGTTCAAAAGTGATGGAGCTCCAGGAAACCCTCTTTACACAGAGAGAACTTCAACTGCAGCTCAAAACACACAGAAATGTAACAGGCATTTTGACGAGTAATTTGCAAAAATGTTCTCAGTCATACGAAAAGTCTGCTTCTGAAAAGGATCACTAATTCACAGCAATATTACTAATCAGGACCATGAGAAACAGATGTAAAAGTGTAGACATTTTTTTTTAAGTTGCTATGGTGCACATTCTGACCTTAACTTCAAAAGTCCACCAAAACCTAAGAAAATATACCTGCAAATAGTAATTTCAAACAGGCCTTTGTCAAGAATACATTTAATGTAAGTATGCTAGCTGGAGGACGTTTTCTCTTGTCAATTTTCAAGCCTTAGATGTTGGCGAAAGCATTTTTAAAATCTGACAAGAAACGCTCACAGACCACTTCAGAAATGAATAAAAGAAAAGATCTAAGACTGCTTTGAACACAGTCTTCTGGCACACGTTCTATGAAACACCACAGAAACACCAGTCCTAAAGCTGAGACATAACTCATGAGAGAAAGACTGCATATAACAAAGCTTTACCGTCACCTTTGGCAAGTCCACTTATGCTTTATGATACTCTTTAATTTTTAAATACCCATTATCCGTACAGTCTGCTTTTTATTACTGATATATATGGACATAAAAACCCGCCTTAAGGTAATTCTATCCTTCTGGTACACAACTTTCTTTTTTTTTTCTTAGAATAACAAAAGGACAAAAGAAACAAAGTCAAAGACAGTAATAGGGCAATTACGTTCCCAAAGAGAAAGTGTGCCTGTATTTGCACAACAATAGTAACTTAGAAGAGATCGCTCCACCCCGAACATATAACTAGTATACTACCGAAGGAATTAAATTCCGGTAGAGTTTATCGTCTGAGCCTTAAGAGCTGTGGTTAAAACCAAGTAACTCTTTAAAAAGCTAAAGCAAAACGGAAGAGAATGCAAACGGAACAACGGCGTGTCATTGACCACAGATCAATTTTTTTTCCTGAAAGCATGCAGAATACTTAAACGGTAAAAAAAATCCAAACAAACGAAAAAAACATCAACAACCTTGTATCTTCAATTTTTCAACTGGTTATTGACTTCCACATTCATATTTAAATATTCATTAAAATACATTCTAAAAAGAGCAGCGTTAACATAAAAGAATTCTAACTCTGAATATCAAACATAAGTAGCAGACACCAAGAAAAAATAAATTCTAGGTAATCTGTGTAGTCATGCAGACAGTTAGCCACTCCCTTTACTTGACCACAACTCACGCCTGGGGCGGGGAGGGGGAGAAGGAAAAATTGGTTAACTGCAACTTCAGATGGAGTTTAGAAGAGTTGTAACTTTTCCAGCCGTGCGCACTTTGTTGTTCCACCATCATAAATTTAAAGGGAGGCGGGAGGAGGAGACAACATAAGAAACTCCATTTCTCCGCGCACCGAGGGTACAGCGGCAGAGGACATACGGTCCGGGAGTCCCGGGGGTCGGCGGGGCGAGGGCGGCCGCTGCCTCGCTCCCAGCCGCACCGCTGTGCCCGTGTGCGGCCGGCCCTGCGGGGCGGGCGGCGCGCAGGCCTCGGCGCCGGGCAGCCCGCCGCCTCCCCCGCACAGGCGCCGGCGCGGGCGCGCACAACCAGCAGGGCCCTGTTTTCTCCCTCCGGCCTTTCTGGAAAGTTTTCTCCCCGGCCGACAGGCTGCAAAACGCCCCTGCGTGGAGATGCAGCCTCGCTGCCGCCTTCCCCCGCCCATTCCCGAAGCAGCGACTGCGCCGCTGGCGGCGGTGCCCGAGCACGGCCCCCGTACCTCTGAGGCGGCAGGCGCGCGGGCAGCCGGGTCATGCCTCAGGGCTGCGCCAGGCCCGCCTGCCCTCCTCTTCTTCCCTCCGCCACCATGTCACGCCGACCAAACATGTCTGTGCGCCTGTCTGTGGCGGCGGTGACTTCCTGATCCGCCGCCGCTCGCACAGGCGGAGGGACGGGAAAAGCCAACCCCCGCTCTGCCCCGCAGCGGCCCGGGGACGGGCGCAGCTGCCCACCGGCCCCGCCCGGCCGCGTCTGCACCAGCGCCCCGCGGCCCGCCTCCGGCAGAGCACAGAACTTTTCCAGGTGCCAACCACCGCCGTCCCCTCTCCCGACATAAGTGCAGCCGAGGCGCGGATACCTGAGCATCTGCGCGCGTGCATCCTCGCTCCCGCCCGGCCCGGTTAAAAAAAATAAATTTCCGCGCACACCGGAAATAAACGCTTTTTTGCTTGGCAGGCGATTCCAAAATTGTAGCGCATGTTTTGTGCTACTCCGCTTGGGGGGAGGGGGGGAAGAGGGCGGGATTTCTGCAGGGAAAACGGGAGGGGTACGACGACATACACGCTATTTTGGGAAGTGAACGGCGACACCTTTACAGCAGGAGTGACTGCACAGTTAAAAACGAGACCGAAAAGCAACAGGAGCCGCAGTCCGCCAGCCGAAGTCCCAGCCCCCGCTGCTCCCCCCTCCCCGGTGTGTGCAGTGCTTGTGACAGGCAGGCAGGCAGATGATCCGGATCATGGCCTCCCTGTCTCTGCCGGGGAACGTCGCTACTCTCCTGGCAGGCGAGACCGCTCCCTCGCGCACCATCTTCCTCCCTGCCCGTGCCTCCCCATTTCCCCCTTCCCCGGCTGGGTCTGCGCCAGCGTGTGCCACGGCGGAAAAACAGCCGCGCCGCGCTCTGCCGCCTCCGGATACCGTGAACTTCACCCCGCGACCCCCAGCAGGCGCGGCGGGGTCCCCACGGCCCGTCCGTGCGGGCTGTCTCTCCCCATGGATCTGTTTCTGCCGTGCCCGCGTCACCCGCAGCCTGTGACACGCTCGCTGGGCGGCAAGACCGAGGGTGCCGCTGACTCACGAGTCAGCCACCGGCGACACCGCGGGGGTTCCGTCGCTCCCGCCCCGGAGATCCGCAGCATGATTAATCCAAAATAATACCGGATCAAAACTTTCTTCTCTCCACCCACTGGGGGATATAAATATTCGGGAAGGCCGGGCGCTGGGGAAGGTGAGGAAGGGAAGCAGGCGGCACGGCGGCGGCCGGGACCAGCGGGGCCGTGCGCGGGGAAGGGCAGGGACGGAGAGATGGAAGGTGGGCACGGTGAGAGTCGGCGCTGCCGCCGACAATGAAAGACTGTGCCGGCGGCGGGGAGCGGGCGGGGGGCGGACCGAGTTGTAAGTTGTATTTACCTTCCGCTCGGGCGGAGCACCGTGCTGGATTATCGCTCCTCTCCCCCCTCAGTGAGTCACCCGAGCCCGGAATCGGAGCGAGGGACTAGATTACGAACATGACTTCACTGATGACAGCCATTCCCTCCTCTTCCTAAACTCTTGCCCCTCCTCCGGCCCCCCTTCGCGGACTCCACTGCTCAGGAAGCGGCGCTCCCATTGGTCCACCGGCCAGGGAGTGCCCGCCCTCCTGAGCGGAAAGGGCTCTTCTATTGGCCGCAGCGACTGTCGCTCATCCGGGCGGCCGGGGCTGGGGGGTTGTTCTCCAGTCGGCTCCGCCGTGTAGGGAGAGGGTGAGGGGTTTGTGGGGCGTCAGGCTGGCTGGAGCTGTGCCCCGGTGCCTCCGCCGTGTCTCAGCTCCTATCTGCTGGGGCAGAGAGGGGCAGCAGCGGCTGCCGTGCAGAGGCGGCGGCAGGGCGTAGGCGGCACTCGCGGGAGTAGTTTGGAGAAGAGGTGGAGAAGGTGCCGGAACTGCGCCGTGCCCCTGCCCCGCTGGAGGAGCGGGCAATGAGCCACGCTGACGGCTTGAGGTCTCCTGTACCTGGCTATTGGGCTGTGTGGGTGTAGATGTGCAGGGCAGGTATCTCCCTGCCTTAAAAAAAAAAAAAAAAAAAAGAAAATAGTCGGGAATAAAAACTTAGACGCCCGCCGTGGTCTCTCTCAGCGGGTGCTGTCGTGGACAAGAGAAGGAATGCCGAGAGCATTCCAGCCGAAACCGGCCTCTGAGGCGGGCGGCGGCTCCAGCGGCAGCGCCGGGGCTGCCCGCGGACCCTGGCGGGGCAGCTGCTGGGGTGTCGGCGGAGACCGTAAAGCCGAGCGAGAGGGGAGATCTCTCGTTATAGTGCGATTATGTTTGTTCCGTCTTGCTTGCTTTCGTCCGCGGAGCTTTTTACAGCTGGTTTGGCAGTACACTTTACAGCTCCGCGTGCCAGGGCCGTATGTCTGTGTGGGGTTTTTGTGTTGTTTTTGTTGGTGGTAGTCGTGGGGGTTTGTGTGTGTGTGTTTTGGTTTTGTTTTCCTTGTTGGTTTTTTTTTTTTTTTTTGGAGGGGGGGTTGTTTTTCTTTTTGTTTTGTTTTGGGTTTTTTTGTTTGTTTGTTGTTTTTGGGGGGTTTATGGTGTTCGTCGTTTACCTGGTTTACAGGGACTGCAGAGCTCTCACGTTGTTTGCCTAAGCCAGCTGTTCGTGTAACAGGTGATTAAGTACTTCATTGAAGTAGAGAGCCCGCCAGTCTAAAGGGATTTTTTTGTTGAATACCAGTTTTAGGGAGAAAAAAAAAGTACAGACAGACTACCTTACGTGTAGTTATATTTTTTTAAGATCTTGTCATATGGGAGGTATTTGCTCTTTTGAAGCTAGTGTATCTCTCTTACTGTGAATTTCACTTTGTACTAAAGAGTAAAAATGTTCATAGGAACTTCAGTATTAAAATCAGTAGCTACTACAGATGCCTAGGTGACCGAGTTTAACATGAAGTTTCTCTGGTGTGGCCAGGTGGGTTAATTAAGGACCTGAAGCAGTGCTGGGAGCACCAAATACACCTTGTGGTCTTTAAGTGGCAGCTATTGTGTACGTCGTGTTTAGCTTGGAGCACTTTTCGTGGTTCAAATAGGAGCAGTAATCACCAAGTTACAGTGCTGGCAATACAGTCATAATTAGTACTGCTTCTGTAGTTTTCCAGCTTAATCATTCTTGTTATGTAGTCAACTGCCGAAATGCGAAGAGATAAGTGTGTAAGAATTAGTGCTAACTGGACAGCACTAAGTGTCAATAAAATAAAAAATTTAAATCACTACATTTTCAGTTCACCCTTGTCTGTGAGAAATATTTACTTGGGAACAAAATCAAAGAAACTGAAACATTCAACTCTGTATATACAAAATAGTCTATGTCATTATGTAAATCTTTTGATCCACGTGTAATTTATGGCTTTGGTTTTAGCTTTGTCTTAAGCTATGAGTCGCAAACCGGCATCTAAGAAATAAAAGAATGTAGTTAACATTCTTGGAAAGTTATGCTAATGAAAATGAAAGGGGTACAAGATCCATTTTTTATCTTCCTTCCCTCCCCCCCTTAATACCCTACTGAAACTCTCATTAGGCAGTCATTTGGGTTTGTGGTTTGTTTTTCCTCCTCTATTCCCCAGAGTAAATCTGAGGACTGTTTGCCTTTTCTGCCTGCAGAAGAGAAAACAAACATTAAATAATAGAGGGGAAGCTTCCTTTCAAGACAGCTCAACTGCTTGTTGGACTCAGCAGCACTCAAACTATTCTAAACCAGGTCAAGCCATTCTTTTTGGTAGAAAGCATACAGAGAAGAAAAAAAAGTAATTTAATCTTTCAGGCAAAAGAAAAAGTGTTCACTTGATGCTGGGATAAAAACGCATACATTTAGTTAATTTTTATGTTTATTTTTGGGAAGGTTGCAGCATCCAATTTAATTTTGGGAGAACAGGAACATGCATGTTGCTGGTGTCAATCTGAAGGCTTTTTGCATTTTGATGAAGTACCATTTAATCTCATTGTAACCTATACTGAGGGGATGGGAACATATTTTGGTTTTTTTGTCAAGGGTCACATGGTCAACTGTCATGAAAATCTTAATTAGTAGGGTTAATACGGCTTCCCTATGAGACTTGAGTAGCTGAAGCTTCATGCGTATGTATATTTAAATGTGATGAATAATCCCATGCTAAAGGATAAATTGGTTTTCCCCCTATTAATTTATATAGCTTAGCAAAAGAAAAAAAGATGAGGGCCCTGAACTTGAATTAATGTTTTGAATGCTACCAACAACAGTAAAACGGTATGTAAAATTTTCAAACTAGGTAAGGTACCATGACGAGAAGAGATACCACTTTGATTGGATAGATACATTGTTGTGGAACTAAAGCTTATGTGAGGAATGATAGCAATATAATTAAGTTGGTTTAGAACCTGATGTACCTGGAACTCTTGCAGAGACACCTATACCAAAAGAAGGTCATTACCATTAGGGAGTTGCAAATCTTTACAGCAACCTCACCATTACCACCTTGAAAAACATGCTGTAACAGTGATGCTATTTCTCTATCTGCTACCAACTATCACAGGTTCTAGCCACTTCAGCAGAAATGGCAGAAATGAGTGTTTTTTAGTGTCTCAGCCAATTCCTAGAAGTCCAGCTGCTTTGCTTTGGTGGCCAGTGAAAAAGGGTTTAAGCTAGAATATTCCAAGAAGGTGGCTTTATGCTCATATTTCTCTAGAAATAACAAAACAGAACAAAAATACTTTTTTTATGTATCCAGGGAAATCATAAAGAGAGCTTGCCATCCACAAGTCCATGGGCTCTGATAGGTACACCCATGAGTGCTGAGGGAACTGGCGGACATGATTGCGAGGTCACTCTCAGGTATTTGAAAGGTCATGGCTGCCAGGAGAGGTGCCAAAATACTGGATGGAAGCAACTCTCAAAGTCACCCCACTCTTCAAACAGAGCAAGAAGGAGGACCAAGGGAGCTACAGGCCAGTCAGCCTCGTCTTGATCCTTGGAAACGTGATAAAACATCTCATTTGGAGGCCATCTCTACAAAAGTGATAGACAAGAAGGTAATGAGCATTAGTCAGCATGGATTCACAGAAAAGGAAATCATGCTCAATGAACCTATGATGGGACAACTACCTGGGTGGAGGAGGGAAGAGCAGTAGATGTTATCTAGCTGGACTTAGAGCAAGGTTTTTAACACTATCTCCCATGATATCCTGATAAGCAAGCTCAGGAAGTGGCGGCTGGACAAGTGAATAATGAAGTGTATTGACAGTTGACTGAGTGGCAGATCCCAGAGGGTCATAATCAGTGGCACAGGGTCCAGTTGCAGGCCTGTCACTAGTGGGATCCACCAAAAGTCAATACTTGTCCAGTATTCAATTTCTTCATCAATGACTTGGATGAAGGGGCAGAGGTCTCCTCAGTGAGTTTGCTGATGACACAAGGCTCTAGGAGTGGCTGATACCCTAGAAGACTCTGCAGACCTTTGGAAGGACCTCAACAGGTTGGGGAGATGGGCAGAGAAGAACCATCTGAAGTTCCACAAAGGCAAATGGAGGGTCCTACACCTGGGGAGGAATAACCTCAGGCACCAGTACAGACTTGGGGCTGACCAACTGGAAATCAGCTCTGCAGAGAAGGACCTGGAGGTCCTCGTGAACAACAAGCTGTCCATGAGCCAGCAGTGTGTCCTTGTGGCCAAAAAGGCCAATGGTGTCCTGGGGTACATTAGGAAAAGCATTGACAGCAGGTTAAGGGAGGTGATCCTGTCTCCCTAGTCAGCCCTGGTGAGGACTCACCTGGAGTGCTGTATCCAATTCTGGGCTCCTCAGGACAAGAGATATGAAGCTCCTGGAGGTCCAGTGGAGGGCAAGAAAGAGAGTGAGGGAGCTCGAGCACCCCAGTTAGGAGAAAAGGCTGAGAGAGCTGGGCCTATTCAGCCCGGAGAAGAGGTGATTGAGAGGGGGTCACAACAATAGGTATAAGTATCTGATGGTTGGATGTCAAGAGGATGGAGCCAGGCTCTTTTTGGTGATACTGAGCTGAGATAACGGAAACACAGGAAGTTCTACCTGAACATGGGGAAGAACTTCTTTACTGACTGAGCACAGGAACAAGTTGCCCAGAGAGGGATATTACCCAGAGATATTCAAAAGCAGTCTGGACAAAATCATGAGTACCATGCCCCAGGGGATCCTGCTTGAGCAAGAAGGTTGGACTAGGTGACCTCCAGTAGTCTTCTCATGACCAGTCTGTTAATTGGTAACAATAGTTTTCCTGAAGTAAGCGAATCCTAGAGGGAAGGTTAGTCTTTATCCATCTGTTGTTCTTCAGTAAGTAATGATACACTAGGTTGTGAATCCACAAGCAAAGCACAGGCTATATCAATATAATAATTTCTTAAAATTCTTGAGCAGTAGAATATATTTGCAACTTCTCAGTTGTGGTATCTGTTTTCACATAATATAATAAAAACTAAATAAAATTAGAATATAATTGTAAGTTTTGTAAGTCAAGAAAAGAAGACACTATTTTGTATCAAGTAGCAGAGTATGTTGAGATTCTCTCCTACATGAAGGTGGAACATTTGAGACAAGTCCAGGAACTCTTAGCCTTCTTATCTCAAAAGCGTATTTTATAAAAAATCAGTGAGTAGGATGATAAGGGAAAACAAAAGAGTAAAATGGGCAGGGAAATGGTCTATTAGGAGAGAATTGTTTCAGTATTTTGTTAAATACATTCAGTGTGCAAGGGCAGTTTTGTTGTGTGCTGTAACACGGTTTTCCCAGATGAGTGACTGCTGTTTTCTCAGTTACACAATTTTATCAAAAGCACCAGAGGCAAATAGCAAACCTGGGATAGGTAACTTTTTTCTAGAGGCTATCAGATACCTGCATAAATTGGGACCATCTCTGCTGCTATGTGACTTGCAGAATAATGGCAAGATACAGCCTTCAGTTTGTTCTGTTCGTGCTGTTATAGATAAGTAGGACTCTGGAGATATTTTTATTTTCTATTTATGCTTGCTCGTTACTAAATCATATGCATGAACATGAAATATGAATGCTTGAGAAGGAAGGTATGTGATTTAAGATAGGGAGTTTTGATTTCAGCTAGAATATACTGGCCTCGTCAATATGCAGACCTTTTCTAATTTAGTGTTCACACTCTAGTTAAGGCATAAGAATAATTTGCTTTTGTTTAGCCTTAGACAATTGATCTGGAAGCCAAAATAAATCATTCATCATGGGATGGTGTACAGGACAGGCCTAGATTCAGTAATGCCAATGGAAGAAGTAGATGTCAGCTCTCTGCCACTGCTCTTCACTATTGTCACTGCTTCCAGTGATCTGCTGACCTTGCAATTCACATGACCACACTTTAACAGCGGAATTCAGATAAATCAGCTTAATTTTGACTGTTGAGGTAAATTGGGGGTGCTAATGGATGAGAGGCTGGATGTGATCTTCCAATGTGCACTTGCAACCCAACTGCCTCCTGGTCTGCATCCTGGCTGAGGGAGGTGATTCTGCCCCTGTACTCTGCTGCTGTGAGACCTTATCCGCAGCACTGCATCCAGTTCTAGAGTACCCAGCACAGGAGGGACACTGATGTGTTGGAGCAAGTCCAGAGGCCACCAAGATGATTAGGGGGCTGATGCATCTTTTCTATGAAGAAAGTCTGAGAGAATTGGGATTCTTCAGCCTGGAGAAGAGAAGGCTTCAGGATGACCTAACTGCAGCCTTTCAGTACCTAAAGGGGGCCTACAACAACAATGTAGGGAGACTTTCTATGTGAGAAGTGACAGGCCAAGGGGAAATGGTTTAAAACTGAAAGAGAATAGTTTAGATTAGATGTTAGAAATCCTTTACTGTGAGGATGGTGAAGCAATGGAAGAAGAGAAGTTGTTGATGCCCCATACCTGAAACTGTTTAAGGCCAGATGGGATGGGGCTCTGAGCAACCTGGTCTAGTGAAAGTTGGCCCTGCCTATGGCAGAGGTTTGGAACTAAATGATCTTTAAGGTTCCTTTCAACACAGGCCATTCTGTGATTCTATGGTATGAACCATCAGATTTTACCAAAGTAATGCTGCTACAGGCTGTGTTTTTGACATTACAGAAAGCTTCATTCCTCACCACAAGATATGTGGTGATGGTTGAAGGCAACATTTAATCCAACAAAACAGCTGATTCAAGAAAGGGTCATCCAGCTATAAGAAGGAAATCATACAAGGGATTAATAACACAGTGAAATAATAATAAATTCATAGTCTAGCTTACTCAGGAACATTTCTATGTTAAAAAGATCTCCATACTCCTTTCAGAAACCCTAATGAGTTGTTCAGCCTATTTACATGTTTCCTACTGTATTACATATAAATTCTGCTACCCTAGCTAACAAGGGTTTTGTGTTCATTGTTGCACTGACTTTGGCTGCTATCCGTCTGATAACTAGAAGCTGTTTGGCCTTTGCCATCTTATTCAGTGACCTGTGTATGTTACACTTAACAACACTTATGAAGTGTTGTTTTAATACATGACATTTTGTCTGCCTGACTCGTGTACTTCAGTTAACTAACAACCAAGTGCCTGACAACTTCGGGGTGGTGTAGTAATAATGACACTATCCAGTTTGTCTTGTGCAAAAAATGGTAAGTTAGCTAGCTGAGTTAGCTATGAGATATTTACTCTGATAAATAAAGTTCTCAGAACAGCCGTAGCTACATACTGTCTTCATTCCTTGAAAAATCTAGGGTTTTTTAGTTTCAGAAACTTAGGTATAGATGCATAAAAAAAACCTGTCTGTAGATGAAATCATGGGGCTCAGCACAGCCTATTCTCCCTAGCTTTGCTAGATGCTTCCAATAAAAAATTGCTAAGCTCTTCAAGGTTCTACTAGGCTCAAATAGCACTTGTCCTATTGCAGCTGTAACACAAATTCTAGTAGATTTAAATAAAGTATTTTAATAGAACATGACCCCATGGGTAGGCTTCCTCTCCTGTAAATCATGCTAACAACCTGTTATATATGGCCACGACAACCTGTTCCTGGAATTGGCCTATTATGTTCTTAAATGTTTGTGGGGATAAAATACTGGGCCTAAGTTTGACAATGCCATTCCAGTTTAACCTTTGATATCTGAGGTGTGAACCTCTTAAGTCAAAAGCATAAAATGATGGTTTTTGCAGTGAGGCTTGGTGGATGTCAAGGGATGTGGAGATTCTGTTAATGCTCACTTCACAAAGTCACCCTGCACTTTTCTTGAAGAGAAAATGTAGCTTGCTGAAGAGAATTTACATCACAATGGCTGGGACAATCCCTTGTCTTGGCTGGTTGGTCAGTGTGTTAGTAATGTCTTTGCTGCAGCAGTTTGCTGTAATGCTTATGAGTCAGAGAGCTATGTCTCTTTCCATGCACTCTTCAATACTCAGGTGGAATATAATATATGTGAGAGACCATTATCACATTCAAAACATGTTCTTCTCTATCAAAGGAGGACTTTTTAAAGTCTTTGAGTCTCAAAGCCTCTAATCATCTCAAACACTGATGTATCTAGCCTCATGCTTTATTTTCACCCCTAAGACAGAGAATAATCAGAATTATAGTTTAATGAAAAGCTATTAATAGGGTTACAAACTTGGTTTTTTTGATACATTTTATGGCTAAAGGAGCAGAGTTGGATACTGCTTTTGAACTGTGTAAATATAGCCAGTTTCTGGTAAAAAGGTACTCAGAAGAGTTAAATCCTGTGTATCAGACCTCTGTCATCAACTGTCAAGAAACAGAAATTATTTTCCTTCTTTCACTTTCTCTTAAGTTTATAAAACATATGCAGTTAACCAGCCATTCTTGATTTCTGAAAATTTACCACTTACTAAAAAAACCTAGGACTTATTTTATTATTATTTTATTATTAATGTAAGTTAATGAGGAGAAAGAGGCTACTGAATCTTAATATACTAATATCTGAAAGAAAATAGATATGTTTAATAAATCAGAATTAATTTGTTCAGGATAAAAGATGAAAGTATCAAGGAAAATAAATAATCAGGTTACTGTGGGTTTGTACTGGAGAGGTGTTTGTCTAATAAGGATTTAACTCCAGTGCACTTGCTAATTTCTGTAAATATAAAGGGATGCATTTAAATGGATCATCTCCAGTTGGAAGCTTTAGAAAGCAGAGTGATTCCACTCCAGGGAAGGCCATCAGCTAGGTAAGCTTACACTCCTTAATTCCAAAGAGCCTGATATTAATATCTTGGGGGATGAAACTAGGTTGATATTTTGTCCATAATACTCATAATTTTTTCAGTTGTTTCGTGTATTGTTTGTTGGCCCTTTGTATCTACCTCCTATTTAGCAGGACAAATGGATTTTTCTAAGGGTGTCAGGGGTACAATCCCCTGCCTCACTATTGCCTCTATCCATTCTAATGTGTGCTAAGGATAACATTAGGGACTATGGCTGTGCACCTTTTGCCCCTGACTGCCATCTGCCTTCTCACTGGGCCCAGTGCTATAAGCAAATTATCAAGCAGAGGAAGCTGTCAGCCTGGGTGCTTCTGGAAGCTGCTAAGATTTTCATGAAAAGTTACAGCTGAGTATAAGTGCATGTTGACATTTAGGTTCATGTGTGTTAGTATGTGAGGTGTATAGACTGGTAAGTAGCACAGATGCATAATTGTATTGAACTTTCTCAGAAGCTTTTCAAAAAACACAGAGAACCTCCTTTCTGCTGGTGAACTTCTGAACATCCGCTAAGACTGGATTCATTAAGAATAATTAGCAAGGAAGTAAACAAATTTGTGAGCAGGTCTCTCTCTTGCAAGCAGTCTGAGATAGAAGAATAATAAGACAGCCATCCTCCCAGTAACCGAATGAAGTCACATTTAAAAGATAACTGGAAACCAGTACTGGACTACTGAGTAGAACACAGCAGAACAAGGAAACAAATATAATCTGTTAAAAAAAATATGCTACTGTAGCCCTACATGTAAGGGAGGTAATGTCAAAAAGAAAAAGAAAAGGCAAGCTAGAACAGTTTAATTGGAGACAAAGTTGTGTAAAGCCTGAAACAGGTATGAAAAACATGGAAATCTGTAGCAAAGCATTCATTATCCTGCACCATTTTAATCAAACTTAGTTATTTCATTTGTAATTAGAAAAGAGTGTGGCGTTAGTTTTAATAAATTGGGATTTGCTACCATAACTTTGTCTTGTTTGAGGAGAAGTGATAATGGTTCTTGCAACAGGAAAATTGTGTTGAAGTAATGATTAGAGTTATGTCTTTAATCTCTCCTCTCTAGGGAGGGCTTGCAAGGGACTAAGCCTGCTACTTCTGTCATGGCATAGGACAGCCAGGAGAAGAAAAGGACTTCGTACTTTTATTGCTCCTGTTTGTTTCTGCTTCTGCTACCTCTAACTCTTTCCTCATAAGCTGAGGTTATGCAGGTGGGAAGTAAAACTGACTCTTCCAGTTGTATAAGTTGCTCAAGCAAGTGATTATTGTTGTCTTATCCCAGATAAAGCAAGTAGTCTGCTGTTCTAGGTTGCTGTCTGTCTGAGCCAAAAGCCAGGTTTTTTCACTCCAAGAAGCTGAACAAGTTGCATTTTAGAACCTAGGAAAGAGCTAAATCTAAACAGAAAATGCACAGCCATGTCTGTTTCTGAAGCCACTACCTGGAGGACTTTCCCCATGAGCACCTGAGAGCAAAAGGTGTGGCACAAATCTTTGCAGAGGGTAAATCCAAACAGTAAGGTTAACCCTAGATGCACTAGCAGCGTGTTAGATTTAGAAACCGTCCCAAAAGTTAAATAGAAATTGCCCACTTAAAAACTGACTGGCTAGTTGGACAGAATTCTATTCTTCATGGACAAGTTGGCATGAAAAATCTGTGTTTGTCACAACATGAAGAATTTTGAAATAGAGGAATTGGATCATATGCAATAGCAGCAAGTTGTCATTTTAGCCCAGTTATCAAAAACTTATGAACTGCTGAAGAACAACCTAAAAACACTGGAGTCAGTGGGTCTTACTACTGTATAGTCAGCACCCGCAGAGAATAATGTTTACAGGGTGTGATACTGTATTACTCTGCCAAATCTAGAAAAGAAGCTCCATTATTGGCATCATTAATGTAATCATTGCTATTCCTTGCTCTCTGTACTGTCACCTGTGAAACAAGACAAATTTGGACATTTTGAAGAATGAAGAGTCCCAATAAAGAATGTTGATCCTTCTAAATACCCATTTTTTCCCCAATACCTAAATCCTGTGGGTTTGTTTTGGGG
>NW_020955320.1:97916-106164 GCF_003031625.1 Empidonax traillii | reverse complement strand
TTTTTTTTTTTTTTTTTTTTTTTTTTTTTTTTTTTTTTTTTTTTTTTTTTTTTTTTTTTTTTTTTTTTTTTTTTTTTTTTTTTTTTTTTTTTTTTTTTTTTTTTTTTTTTTTTTTTTTTTTTTTTTTTTTTTTTTTTTTTTTTTTTTTTTTTTTTTTTTTTTTTTAAAATCTACCTTTAAATTTGCATAGGTATATGAAACCAGATAGCTTACTTCAGTGTTCCTGGCTGGTAGGCATGATCTGTCTGGAAGAAAAATTGCTTCTGTTTATTTGAGGGAGTAGCTGAGAAAATGCAGTGAAGACCAGAGGAAGCACAGGAGATGGTCTGAATGAGAAAAAGGCCGTAATGGAAATAGGAAAGAAGCCAAGTTAAAACTAACTGATGAGAAAAAATTCTGGTAAAGGAATGTGAAATGGAGGTTCCCGCAGCTAGTGGGAAGTACATTTGACTGAGCTGGTTCCTTTGCCTTCTCATGGGTGCTGCAGATTTTCCTGGTAGCTGGTATATAACTTCAAAACTTATTTCTATGCATTGTTTCATCTGATAGGTGTTTTTGGAACATCCTGCGTAGGTGATTTCACATGAAAGCATTTATGATTGTGATTGGTTAGAGGGTGATCTCAGGGATAAAGTAGACTTTATTTGTAGTAGATTGTAAACAAGTAACCTTATTAACATGGCTCACATACACTATTATTTTCTGTTACAATTAAAGCAGTGTTATACTAATTTAAGAAACAAGTACCTTAATGCTGCTGCAATTGTGTAGAGACTGAATTGAGGAATAAGGAGGTCCACCTTCAGAGATCTCAAGTTTCAGTCATTACCAAAGTACTTTTTTCCAGGCAAGCGTTATTCAACATGTAGGTGGATTACATTATTGTGTAATTTTATTCAAGAAACAGTGGCTATTATTAGGCCCTAGTGAGTAGAAAATCTGTTGTGAAAAGGATTGTGATAGTTACCAAAAGCCAGGCAACAGAGTGGTACAACTGACAAATCAGGAATGGAGGTTGGTGGCTATACTGGCCAGGCTTTGACGGAGACCCTCAGGAAAATCAAAGCACCAGTTTCAAGAATTGGCAAAGATGTTAGTGCAGATGGGAATTGAAATGGCATAGGTGGAACCTTCCCTGCTTTGTTTCTGAAAGTACACATGTGTTATCTGGCTTTGTTTCTCTTTGGAAATTCTTTTATTTTTAACTTGGATAACAGCAAGTGAATTGCTGCCAAAGCATTATGGAACTACACTGCACATAACTACCATATCTTTCTTTTTCTGAGAAATACTGCTTTCAATTCTTTTATACCTTGGATTAAAGAAAACGGCATTAAATTGCATTGGATGCTAGACTGAGTAAACTGTACCAATACTCCTGTACAGATCCTAACACTGGCCTTCTTATTAAATACTCCTGGCATATGGGGCTGTGTTGACACATGATAGTAGAATTTCTAGCTCAGCAAGTCATGGTGGTGAATTTTCTCCCGCAGTGTTTCCTTATGTCCGCAGTTATACTGTGGAGAATAATATTCTTGTGTTGCAAATGTAATTTGGCCAAACACCTAAATTCTTGCAAGATAGCTAATCCCCACTTTGAATGCACAAAGAGAGCATGCAATTTCCCTGAAAGAAAGAAACTAGTGGCAGAGATATGGATGGAAAACAAAGGTCAACTCCTATGGTCTAACAGGCAGAAATGTTGAATCTGTGTTGATATGGGAGTTTTCTCCTTGCAGTTCAATAATTGCATTAATTACTTGATGAGATTAAAAGGGATAATTCGAAGCCATTCTGCCAAAAAACTACTATCAACAAGAATTTTGACAGGTAGGTTTAAAAACTTTGGGTTTAAATTTTGTTTCTGTTTAGTAAAAATTCTTTAGAAAACAAGCCTTCCAAGAATAGATAGTGAAACTAAATAGCGACTTATCTTTGTAACAATTTGCTGAGTAATTTCATGGAGTGCAAATGTTTGTAGGAGGATGTACTTTGATTTCAAATGCAAGCAGGGCTTTGTAAACATACTCAAATCACTGTGCTCATAGCAGCTTGCTTTGTGCCTGGAACCTATTTCAGATGGGTTATATATAAATGGAGTACAAATCTCATGCTACAGTTATATTATTATGCAATTAGTGCCTTTAAAGGTATGTTAAAATTAATCATAGTTTTCTTTCTAGTCCCATAGAAGTTATGCTATCCATCCAGCCAGAGATTTCTGCATTATAAAGTTATTTTGGTGCCATCTCCAAAAAGCACATTACAAATCAGCTGCAGCATCAGGCTATTCTGGTTAGCCATGTAGCTGAATTGCTCACTGAGCAAGTCTGCAACTCTGTTCAATTCCAGAAGAGCCATTATTAGGGCGTGGGTTTGTGTTTTTTTTTTTGTTGTTGTTTGTTCCCTTCCCCCCCCCCCCCCCCCCCAATTGCTACAGCTCAACATGACTAGCAATCTACTGTCTTCGAGGCCCACCACCCACAACTACTTCTTGGCCAAATTTAGGACTCAAAATAGGGAACAGAGAAGTACTGAGTCACTTCTGTTGTGTGCCAGTAAGTTGCTCGTTTGCTGATTAGCCACCTGCTTTTGATCTGGATTATATCCAGACCTGCTCCAGCTGGCCAGAGATTGGGAACGTGAGCTGTAGTCAAGGATACCTGCAAAGCACTGAGGGCTACAGTGAAGCATCTTTGAAGAGTAGTGCAGGGAAAAAGGCAAACTAGAAGGAAGGCATGGAAAAAATAGAGGCAAGGAGCCAATTTCTGATCTCAGCATCACTGATGTCACCAATATGAATTTTGTCCACAGAGTGCTGAGGAAATGAGAATAGAAACAGGTCAGAGAGAAAGGTGACAGATTAGCATAGGTGACAGGGAGGGGATAATGAATCATGTCTTCACTGTAATTTTAATGACTACTCTGCTTTAACACTTGTAATACCTCTTTCTTATCTAACAGCATAAAATTAATAAAATCTTTCCAACAGATCACTAGCAGCTCCTGCAGGGATTTTTAGTGGTGGTGCACTCATCTGCAGATCCATTTGAAAAGCAATGTGCACAAATCTAATGAAGGGGAAAAGGTTTAAGTCTCCTTATTTCAAGTGAAATCCTATAAAAACACACATCCTTATACTTAAGATCTTCTTTCTTGTTATGTTTCCAAGGTTGCTAAATCTGCTGGTATTCTAAAGCTAGGTGAATACCAACAAGCTTCAACTATGCTGTAGAAGATGTCCTTGTTAAAAAAACAAACAAGCAAACAAAAAACCAAACAAACAAACAACAACAACAGAAAAACCCACAAACCCACAAAAAATGATCTTCCTTAAATATTTTCTTTTGAAGATCTTCATGAGTTGGAACTCTATTAGTGAGTCAAAATAGATAAAAATAAACATTAAGTTTGCTGCAAGGACTTTTTTTAAGTTGTTTCACTGGACTGTGTGTTCTGAACTATCTTCTAAAATAAGGAACAAAAAGTCTGCATTAAGAACCCGTCATCTGCTTCCAAATATTCTTCAAGCTTAAGGAGTTGTGTTTAATTAATTAGTTCTTTAAAAATATTCAATTCTAAATTCTTTCATTTTTGAACATTTGCCCCTGAAAAGTTTTTTTGGGTAGATTAACCTGCAGTCATGAAACTAAGGCAGAGCACAGAGCCAGTTTCACATGTCTAGATATTGCAGCATACACTGCAGTTACTGTCTTTCACTAAAGAGAAAGAAGGCTTTGGAATTCTTTGTCCACTTGAATAGCAGTGTGATATTTGGGAGTGCTGCGTTTGAGAAGCCCCATTGAACTGCAGGAAGGGAGGCATTGTCTTGTATTTCTGTTAGCAGATACTTGGAGGCCTGATCTAGCAATAAGACGTGCTATGTTGGTTTTTTGGCTCTTGTGCTAGAAATTACAAGAGTTTCTTCCTAGACATTTTTTGTAAGTGTGAATTTATAGGAGGTTGTCTTTGGTTTTAAGCTGACAAACTTCTTCAGTTTTGAAAAATAACCTCTCACCAAACAAACAAACAAAACTCCCCAAAACCAATCAAATAAACCCCCCCAAAAAACCCACCAGAACAAAACACCAAAAAAACAGCCACCAAAGAAAATTCTGCTTCCAATTATTGGCAGTCTTAAACATAACTAAAACAGATACTGTGTATTAAAATATAGACATACCCCTGCCCCTAGAAACAGACCTGTCATCTGAGGTTAACGTCTTACATTAATAAGCTACTTGGTTGCAGTTTGAATTCTTTTGCCATAGATGACACCAATCACCCAAATTTGCAAGTGGAAGCAGTGTTACAGCCTCAGATGAGCCCATGTAGAACTGCTGATCACACAGCACAGTCCTTGTGCTTCGATAGGGTTGCCTGCAGTATGTAACACTCATCATGTTTACAGATTTCCATCTTGGAGCTCAAATGGAGGTGTGTTATTAGCAAATTAACTCATTTACGTGAAGTTTTCAAAAATTCATTTAAATATGTAATGTATGACATACAGACCCATTTTTAATGCTGCTGGATGAGGTCATTCTCTACTCCTAAATTAGAAGAAGCTTCAGTAGGGATAGATACTTTTTAAAGAAAAGTCATTAAGGGAGTCAACAGGATTGTATGATTCTCTGTAATGGAAGTTGAACCGTGTTATTTAGCAAATATTTATGTATAAGATTAGGAAATATCTGTAGATTTCTACAACTCAGTTTTAAAGTTGAAGAAATTTTAGAATGTGAGATGTCTTGCTGTAAGAAGTTTACAAAATACCTTTATGCTATTATTTTGGAAAAATAATTATGTAATTGTGCTTTGCTTTTCATTACTGTACTTACATTTCTTTGTTAAAAATAAATTTTGTTTCCCATAAGAACAGCTGGAGCTGACTTATGCTCCATATCTTCATGGTAACATTTGTCTAAGAACTCACACAAGTACAATAATTAAGGACAGAAATTTGCACGAGCTGCTGGTATAAACTCCAGTATGCCATAAAGGCAGACAGTCAGCTTCTTACTGTGACAGCTTCTCTACTGGTTCACTGATGAAGGAGCTCCCCACAGTGATCCTCCTTGGAAGAGTGATCTGCTCTTTGTTTTATGATCACTATGATAATATGAGTGAAATAAAGGATGTGATTATAAAGGTTCCCTCCCTTCAAGTTTGATTGGTGTTTCTTTATCATGTCTTAAACAAATAGTCTACTCCTTGCAAAGATAGTCTTCTCCATTTTGCTGGGAGGATGCATCACAGGATGATCACATGCAGCACACCTCCTTGCTTCCCTTTCAGCAGTTCATTCTGCCCCATCTTGCAGTCCTTACAGCTGCTACATTCAAGGCAAACCCCATTCTGCACTGGGTTTGCCCAAACCAGATTCCTCTTCAGCTGCTTCCAAATAAAAATAATTATCTTTCAAAGCTGAATCTCTTGTTTCACCTATAAATAGTGAAGAAAATGGTCTGGTTTCAAACAAGCTCTTTGAGAAATACTTTTTGACCTCTTATTAAGATTCCTTTTACATGCTTCTTATTTGGGAAGATTCCCCTGATGCACACATTGCAGCCAGGAATAACGAGGATATATAAGGAACTCTTGGGAAATGAGAAGACACCTTTGCCATGATTGCGGCTGGGGTCATGGTACCACCATCCTAGTGGTGGGGTTGCTCTAATCTGTGGCAGACTGATTTATTGCACATTACAGAATACATTTATAAGTTCCTTGTGTCATATGTAGTAAAGAAACCCTGAAATCGCTAACAGAAATGTTTCTCTCAATTCTATAATGGCAAATGATATCTGATGAATGTGAAATATATATACTAGAAATGCATCCAAAAAATGTTTTGCTCTGAGGCTAAAATTGTATTTACCCTCTTATAAAAAGTGGAATTTAGCATCATTTCAACTAATATTTTTCTGCCAGCAATGCCTGATGTTCTCCAGAAGGAAAATCTAGTTGCTCATAGTGTTCAGTTTTCATTCATCTTTTTGTACAATATTGTCTCACAATTTCTCTGTGAGTAAGAGTAAAAGTATTGGTACCTCAAACTCGTATTTCTAGCTCATAGAAATGACAGGAATGACAAGATCCCCTCTCTGAGTAAGAACATTCTTTGTGTTATCTTACAAACCACAGTCGGACATGGGAAATTGCTTTGGAAAGTTCTCATGATTTTTTGGTTAAGTTAGGGAAAAGCTGCTTGTTTCTCATTCCTTCATAAATCAGGTTAATATAACAAGCAGTCTCTATATGGCTTGAATCAAGGCACAATATTCTTCTGAGTTGCCGAGATGCTATACAATATTAGGAATAAATATTAGGAACTGCACTTATGTAACATTGTAGGAAATGGTATCACACTTGATATGATGTTAATAATATGAGCTTATAGTAATCAATTATAAATGTTATTTATTCTTTCCTGCATGTTAAAATACTTTGGCTCACTGATATTTCTTCAGTCCAGTCCCTTAGCCATTCCTGTAACTTCCTGTAATTCAGAGATTCCTAGGTAACGTGCTGCAAATACTGGAAATAGCTAGAGGTTGAAAGAAGTGCCAAAATTGGTCTGTTTTAATCTTCACCATGGTCTGAAGTAAGAAAAATTGCAAGATAGGCTTTACATGCTAGCTGAAATATAAAAATGACTCCAATATATAGTAAGTGCTCATATAGCTTTTTGATCTCTGGAGGAACTGGATTTATGTATTAAATATTTAAAGCTTAGCTATGAATCCTTTTGTGTTTCTGGTTTCTTCACCTTATAACAGATTCAGGCTGCTTTAGAGTTTTGATGGTCCATCATATTCTGAGTGTCAGTGAAGTGGTGGAGGGTGGTGTACTGATAAAATAAAGCTACTGCTGCTTTCCCACAATGACTTGCAAGTAGTTCTTTAATGTAAATAACTGTAATGCTTTATAGCTGGTAGAAGTGGCTTGCTCATAACAGGTTCTTATTTTATCCAGAAACTGTAATTCCGTTTTCTTCAAAAGTTGGATTTGCACTCCCATTAAAGGGTGGTTAGGTGGTGTTCTATGTGTTTCTCAAAACTTTAAATTGTTTTAGAGAAAAATATTTTTCAGTTTCCAGGTATAACTACACTTCCAAATAAAATCAGAAGGTGATCTATTCTGTTTTTCTCTAATTTCATTTTTCCTGTAACATTTTCTTAAGAATTTTGAATTTGAATTAAGAATGAAGGGGAGAACTTAACATGCCTAAAATGATAGTTTTTGATCTACCATATCGTTTTGCTTTTTTTGTGCACCTGTCATTGCATAGGAAAAGAAAGTTTTTATAGCTGGGTACAATTTTCCTTTTTAAGCTTTATGATTGGAAATGTAACCTAGTATGACTACAGCAAAGAACACTAATTTTCACAAGACTGAGTATTAATGACATTGAGCACCTTCTGAATACAAGTGTTCAGAAATCTCTAGAGAGAAGACAATAACGTAATTTTATGAGACTAAGACTGTCGCTCTCACAGTTTCAACTACAATATTACTCCACTGTGGGTTAGTATCTTTTCTGACAAATTCACAAAACTTGAAAATTAACAAAAAATTTGTAACATCTGATAGGGCATTATAAAATGAGCACTTGTCGTGGTTTTGCTTTGGGTTTGCTTTTACACCCTCCACACAATTACTATTAGTTGAGAGGAGGTTTATGCAGACAAAAGAGACTGAATTTAGGGAAAAAAATATGAGTATTTATTATTAGCAAAATAAAAACTACTAAAGAATTACATCTATAAGAATTCTACCTAAGTAAAAGTGCTATGTATTTACAGAAGTACTTCTCCCCTCTTTATATCAGTCCAAGGAGGAGAAGCAGTTTCTTTTCTATTCTCAGAACTCCAGGTCTCCTCAATAACTCTGCAGCACTCTCACGGCAGCTGGAATTCTTTTTCCTTCTCTGTGTCGGCCTCCAGGACTTGGTCTACCCCCCTCCTGGGCTAAGACCAGAGGCTGGGGGTTACCCAGGTTCTGAAGGTTTTTCCTTCCATAGGCTTGCAAGGGGACACTTGCTTACTATGGATCTTTACAGAGAGGGTAATCAAGCATTGGAACAGCCTACCCAGAGAGGTGGTGGATTCACCATCCCTGGAGGTTTTTAAGCAGAGATTGGATGTGGCCCTTAGTGCCATGATATAGTAATTGGAGTTGGATCAGGGGTTGGACTTGATGATCTTGGAGGTCTTTTCCAACCCAATCTATTCTATGATTC
>NW_020955320.1:48435-97713 GCF_003031625.1 Empidonax traillii | reverse complement strand
GGTAATCAAGCATTGGAACAGCCTACCCAGAGAGGTGGTGGATTCACCATCCCTGGAGGTTTTTAAGCAGAGATTGGATGTGGCCCTTAGTGCCATGATATAGTAATTGGAGTTGGATCAGGGGTTGGACTTGATGATCTTGGAGGTCTTTTCCAACCCAATCTATTCTATGATTCTATGATTCTTCCACAGAGTTACAGGGGATAATGGCTTATAAGTCTACCCCTGTTCCCTGTGGAGGTCCCTTCCCATGGGAGAACAGTCCTTCATAGACTTCTCGGCATGGATCTAGCATGGGTCCCAACATCCTTACCTGAGCTGTTTTCTGCTCCAGCGTAAGGCTCTCAGGGTCACAAATCTCCAACACCAGCAGCATTAATCTCTCACTGAGATCCCAGCATCTCACCTGAGCCGTTCTTGCTCCAGCATGAGGTTCTCTCAGGGTCACAAATCTCCAGCCCTAGCAGCATGGATCTCTCACTGAGATCCCAAGCTTATCCGAACCGTCCTTGCTCCAGCATAAGCATCGTCCCCTTCAAGGGTCACAAAGTCTTCAACAGGACTCTGCCTCACCTCAGGTCTCTCATGAAGTCTCAGCTTCTTCATTCATCAACTTACTTCAGTGTAGGCTCTTCCACGAGCAGCATGGGGGTCTCCTCGCCCCAACAAACTTCCATCGGTGGCAGGGATTTATTTTTCAGTCTTTACCCTGCTGAAGGGAGAGAGTGAAAGGGGGGGAGAAGCAAGCCCCCCCTTTTCTACTTTTCTTCTCTCTCTCCTCCAACTGCCAGTTTTGACTTTGGAAGTCCCTTATCTCTTCGCTGGAATTTCTCTGCAGTGGTTTCTTGTCCAAGCAACCAGTCCTCTAAAGTTTTGGGGGTTTTTTTCACTCTCTTACAAGAGAGAAGGAGGGGCTTCAGTGCTACTCCTGCCCCCCCAACCCAAACCAGGGGAGGAGGGCACCTAGCCCCTCTCGGGCCCACTGTTCTACATGGCTGCTGCCCCTAATTTCAACTGCACAATCCACCTTCTCTTCCCTTTTTTTTAAAGATGTAATTAGCAAAGGCATTACTGAGAGTTTTAATTGGCTTCTTGTCCGGAAATTCACCTGGACAAAACCATTCCCAGCTCCAGGGGCTGGCCAGCTGGGCAAAACCACGACTACTTAGAGTTGTGTCTAAGTAGTACAGCTGATAAATGATGTGCTACAGAGCCCAGACTACTATTGTTACATTTTAATTAAATAGTGTAAGACAAGTATTGAGTCAAGAATCAGTTTTTCATTTTGCCCATCTTGAAGCATCCAGGCATTGCTTCCTTGTTTGTGGATACAAACTATGCAACATATTTTTTCAATGATTATGTCAACACGTGTTTCCTTGGGCATTATATCTTAAGAATATCTGTTAAGCTCTGTGCTTAAGAAGAAACAGAGATCTTTCTTTCATCATTTTTTCCTTCTCATTAGAAAAAGCATAGACTAGGCATTTAGTTTATAATTTCAGGTTCACAACAGTACCAAGATGCTGACAATGATCATAGAAAGGTTTGGGTCGGGAAGGACCTTAAAGATCATCTGGTTCCAACTCCCCTGCCATGGGCAGGGATACCATTCAGTAGATCAGGTTGGTCAAAGCCCCATCCAACCCGGCTTGAACACTTCCAGGGGTGTCCGCAACTTCTCTGGGCAACCTGTGCCAGTGTCTCACCACCCTTACAGTAAAGAATTTCTTCCTAATATCTAAACATGCCGTCTTTCAGTTTAAAAACATTGCTGCTTGTCCTGTCATTATCTGCCCATATAAAAAGTCCCTCTGCCTCCTTTTCATAAGCCACCTTAAGGTACTGGAAGACTACAATGAGGTCCCTCTGCAGCCTTCTCTTCTACAGGCTGAAGAAGCCCTTATGTCTCAGATGTCCTCATTGGAGAGGTGCTCAAGCCTTCTGATCACCATCATTGCTCTCCTCTGGACTCACTCCAACAACTCCATGTCTTTCCTGAGCTGGATGCAGCACTCCAGTTGGAGTCTCATGAGGGCAGAACTGAGTGGTAAAATCACCTCCATGGACCTGCTGGCCACCCCTCTTTTGATGCAGCCCAGGATGTGGCTGGCCTTCTGGGCTTCAAGTGCGTGCTGTTGGCTCATGTTATGATTTCATGCACTAGAATCCTCGATTTCTTCTCTGCAGGGCTGCTCTCAATGGCTTATTCTCCCATTCTGTATTCATGCGTGGGGTTGCCCGAACCCAGGTGCAGCACCTAACAGTTGGACCTGTGGAACTTTGTGAGGTTCTTGTGGGCCCACCTCTCAAGCTTTGTCATGGTCCCTCTGAATGTCATCCCTTCCCTCTTTCTTGTCAGCATTACTGCTCAGCTTCATATCATCTGCAAACCTTCTGAGGGTGCACTTGACCTCATCCACTGAACAGTCCTTCCATCAAATCCATGTCTCTCCAATTTTGGAGACAATGATGTAATTTGGAACCATAAAGGCCTCACAGAAGTCCAGATAGATGACATCTGTTGGTCTTCCCTTCTCAACCAATGCTATGAATCCATCATAGAAGGCCACCAAATTAGTCAGGCACAATTTGCCCTTAATAAAGCCATGTTGGTTGCCTCAAATCACCTCTTTGTCTTCTATGTTTCTCACTATATCTACTTGGAGGATCTACTCTATAATCTTCCTAGTCCCAGAGTTGAGACTCACCCATCTGTAGCTCACTGCATCTTCCTTTCTCCCATTTTTAAAAATAAGATGACATTTCCCTTTTTCTGGTCACTTTGCCAGAACGCCATGAGTTTTCAAGTATATTGGAGAGCAGCTTGGCAGCAACATAAGCCATTTTCCTCAGGATCCTGGGCTGCATCTCACCAGATCCCATAGACTTGTGGCTATTCAGCTTTACCAAGTGATTCTGAACCTGTTCTTTGCTTATAATATGAAGGACTTCACTCCCCCCACACCCACTCAGAGGATCTTGAGGGAATTGGGAAGTCTGACTGCTGGAGAAGACAGAGGAAAAGAACTCATTGAGTACCTCAGCCTTCCATTTGCCACCAGTTCCCCCTTCTCACTTATCTGGGGAATACAGTCTCCTTGACCTTTCTTTTCTGACCTATGTATTACAGAATCCCTTCTTCACATTATTCTTCACGTCCCCTGAAAAGTCATGTTCCAGCTGTGCCTTGGCCTTCCTGACCCCATCCCTAAATATTTGAACCGTATCCCTATGGTCTCTCTAGGTCACGTGTCCCTGCTTCCACCAGCTCTGCATTTCTTTCTTACTCCTCAGTTTGAAGAGCACATCTTTGCTCAGCCATGCTGGTTTCAATCCTGCCTTGCTTAATTCCCTATACGCAGGGATAGAGAACTCCTGTGCTCTAGGAGAAGTTGCCTTAAAGAGTTGCCAACTCTGGTTAACCCCCTTGTCCTTAAAGGTACCCAGGATATCTCATTCACTAGCTCCTTAAACAGCTAGAAGTTCAGTCTTGCAAATTTCAGAGTCTTGACTTTGGTTCTTGCCAGGCTGAAGCTCCTTGAGATCACAAACTCAACCAGGGTGGTTGTTAGAGCCTGGACTGCCTCATCTCTTAAATCCTTTGATAAGCCTATCTGCATTGGTGAGCACCAGGTCCAGCAATACCTCACCTGTCACTGCTTTGTCTAATGCCTGGACCAGGAATTTGTTCTCTATACACTCCTGGATTGCTTGGAGCCAGCTGTATTGGTCTCCCAGCAGATGTCTGGGAGGCTGAAGTCCTCCATTGCGATGAGAGCTTGTGATTGTGATGCTTCCTGTATCTGAAGCAAAATGTCTCATCAGCAGGCCCCCCCTCTTCAGGCAGCCTGTAGCAGACCTCATAACCAGGTGTCTTTTGTTGGTCCTGTCCTTGGTTTTCACCTACAGCATCCTTACCTTTTCATGGGTGTTACTCACAGATAGCACTTCACAATCTCTCTCTTCCTTAACATGAGTGCAACACTTCCACCCCTCCTTCCCAGCCTGTATCTTCTGAAAACCTTCTAACTCTCAACTGCAGGGCTCCAGTCATGTAAGTCATCCCTCCATGTTTCTGTGACAGCAATTATGTCATAATTTTCTAATTGCACCATAGTTTCCATCTCCTCTTGCTTTTTACCCTTGCTGCATGGGAACTGGTGTAAAGGCACTTCATCTGGGCGACAACTTCTTCATATTTTGGGATGAGCCCTCTTTGATTCCTTTGGGATGATTTACAGATATTTATTTGCCTGCTGTTTCTTAAAGTGCTGTTGTTTCCTGGTTCCTTACTGACACCCAGTAGAACATCCCCTTTCTCCGCCAAATTGGTTTAAAGCTCTGCTAATGTGTCCTGCCAGCTTGTTCCGCAGAACTAGTACTTTTTGCCAAGGCTTGCTTAATACAGCACAGAGATGTAGCATTACAAAATGTATTCCTAATTCTGCAGAACCCTCAAAGCCAGAGCATGAAAAACCACTTAGAAAAAAAAAAAAAAAAAAGAAGAAATATTGTGCTGAGTCTAATAGGGCCCATTCTTTTTTTGTGAGAAAGCTGCTGAAAGGGTGATCCTGTCTACAACAATAAACAATATCTAAATAAGTAACTAAAGCAAGCTTCTTAATAAAGATAATTAAGGTCAACATTTTTAATGACTATTAGTCACAGAAATATGGGGCCTAATCTTATAATCTTTTTCAAAGGGAGAATTTTCTTGCCTACAGTAACAGTACATTACCCACCAGAGTAGATAATGGAATCGTAGAATGGTTTGTGTTAGAAGGGACCAGTTCCAGACCGGCTGCCATGGGCAGGGACACTTTTCACTAGACCAGGTTTCTCAGAGTTCCATTCAACCTGGCCTTGAATGCTCTGAGGGATGGCACGTCCACAGTCTCTCCGGGCAACTTGTTCCAGTGCCTTACCACCCTCATGGTAAGGCATTTCTTCTTAATAACTAATCTAAATCTAATCTCTTTCGGTTTAAAACCATCCCCTCTTATCCTGTTACTACATGCTCTTTAAAGAAGTCCCTCTCCAGCTTTTTTATAGGCCCCCTTAGGTACTGGAAGGCTGCTATAAGATCTCTGCAGAGCCTTCTCTTCTCGAGGCTGAACTCCAGCTCTCTCAGCCCATCCTCATAGGGGTGGTGTTCCATCCCTTTTATTATCTTTGTGGCCCTTCTCTGGACCTGCTTCAACAGGTCCATGTCCTTCTAATGTTGTAGCTACAGTTATCTATAATATTCCCATAAGTGATCTGTTCGTAGATGCTGATAAATCATTCATATGTTTTATTTCACCTTCTTCAGTCACAAGGGAGATACTTGAGCTTAAAAGCACAATTTCTTTAGAAGCTCTTGGAACATATTCAAAGCTGACCAGAACTCAGATGTTCCCATTTTGTTGATTATTTAAGGTTTCCCTCCTGCAGAGTGATTTAAATTGAACTGGCAAACTGAATAGGTGGAAACAGGCAGACTTTCATCCTACTTCCATTGTTTATGACAGATTGGGTGGTGCCTCGAGGAAGGTGCATGTATAAACAAGCTCTATTGGCAAGTTTGCAAGTGCTGAAAATTGAGCATGCATCATGCTGAAATGCTTCCTCAAGAGAGAAAAACAATTCTTGTAGATGTTTGTCTCAGAGATGTTACACAAGATGTCTAAGGTTTCTGAAAGGAGAAGAGATACAGATTCCAGACTTGTTAAGCTTTCTCAAAGGATTAACTTGTACCCAGTGAAAATGAAGTTAAATATACTGACTGCCATTCTCAATAGGAAAATAAGTTTATGAGTTTGGTTTAATAGAAATGTGTTAGTTAAATCTAGATTAAACTCTGCCATTTTTCCTTCCCTAGTTCTTCACCACTGCTGGGGTGATTTTTTTCCATAGTCTTCAGGTATACATCAGGTTCTTTTTCTTGTAACGATGTAAAGTAAGAATTTTCTTCATGTACTGTTCAACTGTTTCTGTTGCAAACCTTTTCAAAAAGTATATTCAACTTACAATTCTCTCAGATCATGGGACGTAGTATAACTCTATATGCTACACCTTGTGTTATATGCTGAGCAGGTATTTCGTTAACTTTTGCAAATAATCAACTATAATTATAATTTTGTTCCACTGTAAAATTTCACTCACAGATTGGGATAAATATGATATTAACTAGCATTTTTGACCTTTCTCTGTAATTTTTAGAAAATGAGCAAGTATTGCCTTTGTTTTACAAGTTGACAGTCAGGACAGAATAGCTAAGTCAACATAGAAGAGTTTAGGCAACTAGAAACTAAATGAAAGCGTTCAATCTATGAGGGCAACAGAGTCATAGTCACTGAGGCTGGTGGACACTTCTTTAAGAGTCAGGTACAACAGGTTGCTCAAGGCTGTGTCCAGTTGGTTTGAATATCTCCAGGGACAGAGACTACCATCCCCTCTGGTCAACCTGTTCTTGTGTTTGATCATCCTCACTGCAATTTTTTTTTTCCTAATGGTTAAATGAAATATTTTGATCTGTGTCCACTCCTCTTCCCCCTCCATTGGATATTACTGGGAATAGCCTAAAGTTTCCTTATTCTCTTCTATTACATATTTTTGCACATTTACAAGATCCTTTTGAGCCTTCTCTTCTCCAAGCAGAACAGTTCCGTATCTCCCAGCCTCTGTTTCTGTGAAAGATGCTCCATTCCCTTCATTGCATTTGTGGCCTGTCATTGGACTCACTCCAGGATGTTCAGTGTAGCCTAGATCGAAACCCAGCATCTGCATGTGCATCACCAGTGCTGAGCAGAGAGAAAGAATCTCATCACTTGACCAACTGGCGATGCTCTTCCTAACGCAACCCAGGATACTACTGAGATATTTTTCACAAGGGCACACTTCTGGTGCATGGTTGACTCAAAGTCTATTCAGACCTGTGGCACATTTTCTGACAAGCTGCTCTCCAACTGTTCAGCCCCCTGTGCATAGACCCCCTCTGCAGTGCACTCATGTATGTCTAGTTTTTACATATTACCTATTCAAGCACCTGAGTCTTCCTCATAAGGTACTCTTAGTGTGTATCCATGCCTAGACTGCAGCTGGCTTGACAGTGTATCCATGCCTAGACTGCAGCTGGCTTGACAGGTCTGAGGACTTTGTTTTCCAGGTCATGCCTGAACCTGTTCAGAGGTTCTTTGATAAACTTTTGATAAACAGAGGTTCTGTGCCTAAACCTCCAAAGGGATCCAGTACTGTGATAGTGTTTATGTCATGCACCTGAATGTATACTGCTGCCGATGAATCAATCCAGAATAGAGTAGCTATGGTAACTTTCATTCTTAAACACAGCTGGCAGTCGAGGTACTATTCTGTTTTCTAACTTTTTTTTTTTTTTTTTTCCAACAGAACTCGCTCGGCAAAGAAGGAACCAGGCTTCTTGGTTTTTAGCAGTTTCAGGAAGTTCAAAATCTCAGCTTACAGAGAAGCCAAGTTCAAATTAACTCATTTTATTTTCAGGCCAGTGCATACATGCTGTTGAACAGCCCCGGCATGATAGTCCTTTTAAAGCTCAGCTAGGCTGTTTGTAGGCCTGCAGCAACAAGCTGCTTTTCCAGAGGTGCTCAGATACCATGGCAACTGTCATTTTATAAACAGTCAGATAGAAAGCCAAGACCCTGAGCCATCACATTGCCCAGGGCTACTGAGGCTTTGCTGGCTCCAGTAAACATTAGGGTTGCACTAGGCCTGGTATGACCAACTGCAACTCCAGTGACTTCAAAGGGATTTTTCACTGTAACTGAGGTTACTATTTCAGTGAAATAATTCCCATCAAGCACACATTACTTAACTGAACAAGTTAAACCTATTTGTCATAGCTATGATCGGTGAACTGAAGACAGGAAAGCAATCCAATTTTTCTGTTTTGTTAAGACATGATAGTTGGAAATGGCTACACTACAGGTAAATTCCTATGAAGAGCTTCCATTAGAAACAGAAGATCCTGTCCAGGGAAGCAGGACCAGGCTATGTTAGAAAAATTAATTTCAAGCAATTTACATCTGTTCATTGCAAAAGCAATTTGTCTTTCAGTCACTCCATGGAGAGAGAGAAGCATTTGTCTTTGTTTTGAAAATGTAACATATGATAACAGTGGAAAGCAAGAGGACTGCCAAAGGCCAGACTGAAAAGACTTGTGTGTTTGCCAGGTAGGCCAGAGTTAGGATGATCTGCCCTGGGGCATTTACTATTCTGAAGCATTTGTACTAGGGGTGGAGGTAATTTTCACTGTAACAGCTCCCACGGTGCTGATAACAGACCAGCATTTCAGCTACTGCTGAACAGTGTTTGCACAGCAACAAAGCCTCTTCTGCTCACTCTTGCCCTCACTGAATAGATTGGAGTGTCTGAGAGGCTGGGAGGGGACACATCCAGGCAGGTGACTCAAACTGACCCAAGAGATTTCCATGCAATATATTGTCATGTTCAGCAATAAAAAAGAGGAAAGGGTGAAGTTAGGTAGGTTAGCTGTCTTTTGCTTAGAAACTGGTGGGGCACTAGTCTAGCATGGGAGGTGGTTAGTAACTGTCTTTGTATCACTTGTTTTGTTTCTGGATTTCTTCTTTCACTTCTCCATTGTAAAATTGTTTTTTACCTTGACCCATAAGTTTTGTTGGGTTTGCTCTTCTTTTTATCTTTCCCCATAAAACTAGTTTGGTGGTGGGGAAGCGAGGAAGTGTCTGTGTGGTGTTTAGCTGTCTACTGGGGTTAACCACAATACTGTTTTAGAGTAACTCATTTGAATACCAGTTTTCAGGACAGCTCTTTAGGTGTATGTTTAAAACCCACAAAGTAAGGGAGTTAAAGCTTTTGGTGGTACAAAGTTTTATGCTATAAAATCCATGGAAGCAGGGAGCATTGAAAAGGCAGAGAAATTCCTCATTTTCTGGAGACCACAGTGTAGAGTCAGGCAGGACCACTGAATTATTCCAGTCCTTGCCTTGTCTTCTTGGTCAATAGTGGTGAGTGATGAGACAGCCTTTAAACTGCAACCATCTATAAAGAAGGATGAGGACTGCTAATAGCACTTTGCTTACTTCTTTTAAACCATTGTGTTCCTTCCAACCTAGAAGTTTTACTGCCTGTTTGTGGATTTCATGTTTCGTGGAAGAAATGCATTCCTTTCTCCTGGAAGAAAGTTGGGAGTGTGAGCAAAACTGTAAACCCATGATTTTGAATATCAAATACTAAAAATATTTGCCTGGTTTACAGGGGGAAAAAATAATTCTCAGCAGAAAATGCTATTCCCATGAATATCTGGTTAACAAAGTAGAACATGTTATTTATATGATGTTCACAGCCCAAGGAACCAATAAGAAGCTAGTGTTCTAGCATTCTTCCCTTGCAACCAGTGTAGCTCTGCTTTGTGTGATCTGACTGCAGGCCCCATTCTTCCTAAGGATCAGAAATGGGGAGCACAGATACAATGGTAAACATATTCAATGGGATTCCCTGTGATGGAGGGATGGAATTAATTTTCTTCCAAGTGGTTCTGTGTTTTGGACTTGTGACTAAAACAGTGGTGATGACACATCAGAATTGTGGTTGTTACTGAGCACAGCTTGTACAGCATTGGGGCTAATTGATGCTTCTGAGAGGGAAAATGGCAGAGAGGATTCCTGTAATATTCAGTCAAAATAGATTTGTGACAACTGACAAGTCATGGTTTGTGTTCTATAGAACTGCTTTTATATGGATACTTCTGGATCCAGTTTGCATGTAGCCATCAATACTGGTTTCACCCTCTGTTCTTCCAAGGAAAGAGACTAATTTGAAAGCTTGTCTATTGAACTCTTACTAGTATCTCTATAATGACAGCATTTTTTATCAACTATATAGCTAAAGGACTCTTATCTTAAAAGGCACCAAGACACTTACATTGTTAAAAGCATTTCATTTTTTCTACCCCCTGGACAGAAGAACCATGTATCAATAACAATGGACAAAACTAACTTGGTTTTAAATAAAAGATTTTTATTATAATTTAGTAGAAAAATTGAATGGTGAACTTGAGCAAATACTGGAGTTTATCTGTATATTTATCTGTACTGTAGAGAAGGCAGTAGTATCTACATTGTAATAGTGACATAGTATAGCACTGTATAATAAGTATTTCCCGGTAACCTATAAGATTAGTGTTACATGGCCACTAATACCTTCCCTTGGGTGCACTATCACAGAAAATACAAAAATGTAAATATTTCCTACTTGGGGAAGCTGAGATACCACATAACCTTTTTCTACTTGAATTAATGTGCTGTAGCCATTATTTTGTCAAGCTGGCATTTGAATGCAGATAACACTGGCATATATATGTCAGTAAATAAACATTTCAATAGTATCAAGAAGAAATAGGATATGAATAGTTTACCAAAGATACAGATACTAAGCATGGGAAATATTTCTTTGGAGCAGCAGACACAGATACATTAACATCAGTGATTATTTTCCTATGGTAAATTAGGGTTACCTGGAAACTTACCAGACAGTATTAGACATAATCTTGGGACTGTTAAATAACATACAAATGTTATTATAGCATACATCAGAAATACAGCATGGGTTTTTGATTGAATTCAAGATTAGAATATGCAAAAGCAATCAGAGCCAAGCCACATATTGTTCAGCAGATCCTGCTCTGGTTTTAATCAGAGGTTCAGAATTGAACTTGGTTCCAAACTTGTAAAAAAGTTAGAGTTTTCTGTCTTGATTGATGAAGACAGAAATGATCCATGGCCTCCAATCTGAAAGATGCATCTCCTTCTGTGCCTTCCTGCATCAGAGGAGCTCGACTAACAAACGTAGGTTCAAACTACTCCAATTCATAAGATGTGGAGATTTTGACTAAGACTTTTCAGCTGTGGCTTTATTTCCCTGTCACAGTGGCCTATAAGTCTATAAAGTCACATCTTCCTGATGATTTGCTTTCTCTTTCTGTCCCCTCCCACATAGTTGTGACATACAACGCTTTTACCAGTTACTCTTGATAAAACAGCTTGAGCTAGAAATCAAAACTGATATAAAAACTCTTAAGAGCAGCTTCAAATCCTTTCTGTTAAAAGCAAATTTATTTTCTTCTAATGAAGGCATACCTGCTTACAGA
The DNA here is from genome assembly GCF_003031625.1 of Empidonax traillii. NCBI lineage: Eukaryota > Metazoa > Chordata > Aves > Passeriformes > Tyrannidae > Empidonax > Empidonax traillii. Next base: position 86,570 of record NW_020955320.1, on the reverse strand, counting down.
AGTGATGGATGTGGCACTGTCAAAAGACATAAGCATGTGTTTAACTGGAAGCATGTGCTTAAATCTCCAAGTACCCTGAGACTTAAAGCATGAGCTCATTTGAGCTTATGATTCTATCACTAATTCTAACAACTGTGAAGAAAGCTGCTAAACTGATGATGCAATAGGAGCTGAGATGGCAATAACTAGAAGACTATCATCTAAAAAAATGGGTATTTTCCCTCTTGTGCTTCTAAATGCCAGAAGAGAACATGCCTTTTCCGCCTATTTATTTGTTTATTGTTAGGATTCATGAAAGAGATGTGGAGAATCACAATGGAAATACTTTTGATGGTTTTTTTTGTACTTTAGTACATGTTTATGAACAAGGTTATCCTGTTGGCAGATCTGGTAAGAGTATATGGGGGTCCCATGAAGGAATTTGAATAACCAGAAAAAGGGATCAGTGTCTGTCAGATTTCTTCAGGGCTTCCAAGCAATGTACAAGTACACACAAGTTGTTACTTGTGTCCATTGTACTACCATGAAGAAGGTGCTTCCTCCTCCCTTCACTGGTAGCACTACTGAAAAATAAAATACACTGTTCTCATCGTTGCTCCAGGTGTAACTGATAACTGGCTTCAGGCATTGATGGTTGTGACTGAAAAGCATGTAGTATCGTGGAGCTTGAGCTAAATTACATCCATGCTATGAATTAAACATGGACTTCATTATGCTTTCTGTAAGGCATGCTCAGAAAATGCTTTTTTTTTGTAGGACAATATGAAGACACCATATTAGACTGACCTCCACAATACTTCAAGGGAAAAAATGTGAGCCTGCACTAAGTGTTAGCTTAGGTGAGCTGTTTCCTTTACATGATCTGGAAGGACTGAACATGTTTATACCACAGGCCAGACCACATAAGGCTATTCAAAGCTTTAATCTTTCAGAAAATAGTGTGAGTGTTTTGGAGTCTTGAGTTTTTGCCAGACTGAAAAACAGCATTATTCCTGGAAACGTACTGTGTGCTGGGAGTCAGCCTGCTCATGTCTGCTGTCCAGCCTGTGTGTCTCCTTCCGGTGTGGGCAAAGCCCATTCTCTCTGTCTGCACACACTCCTACTATTCTCTGGCCTTGTGATTTTTGTTTTAGTTACTGCTTCTTCCTCCTTAATCATTATTGCATCAAACACTGAGAAATGTCAATAGGATTGGAAATCACAGTATGAAAAATAAGACACTTTTTATTTTGTATTGTAATAATATAAATATTTTCTGATGGTATACTTTCTATTACATATTACAAAGAGTGCTTTGTCATTACAGTGTACTCCTTGCATTTCAAAATGTCATTTGCTGGATCAGGCACGACTCTGAGAGTACAAGTGCCTTTGTCACGATTTCTTCCTTATTTACACAACCCGCTGGGTGACATATTCTGTTGAATTAACTCTGCAATGGTAGATTTTCTATCATCACACTTCTGCTTGAGAATGTATTGTGCTTCTGCTTAGAGTAATACAGCAGTTCATGAGGAAAGGACTGGATTAACTTTATCATATTCACAATGAGGAAGGAAAATACGTTCATGCTGTTTATTATTACCAATAGTTAGAGTGATGCATAATGCATTGTTTGTTGTTTCATGGGTTATCCCCAAAATACAAATTACAGTACACATAACAAATGAAAGCTTAAATTGTCCAAAGATAACAGCCTAGGTTGCACTGCATTTAACGGCAAAGAACTGATGAAACACTAATACATATTTTAAATATTGGAATGAATCTTTTTTCCTCATTTGGGGAATCTATGATTAACTTTCTTCATATTTCCATTCTGACTTATTTTTCTGCAACCTAGATTGGCTCTGGCATCATTATATTTCAGTTTCTTTCTACTATTGTGTCCATGGCCTTACTAATCCATCATTTTATTTGGCCTGACATTTCAGATGTCAGATATAAGCTGTGATATTTGTCTAGGCTATCACAATAAACAGCTTTGGAAGAGTCATTCAGAATGCTTTGGCAATGGCTCTGTCCACCTCTTGAAGAGCAACCTGATGGAATTACCTGCTCTCTGACGTAATTGCTCCCTTCATTCTCCCCTCCATCAAGAGCTGTTACAGAAATTTAGAAAAGGACATATGAAAAAAACACACACAGAGCACTCCTCAGCTGCTGGAGAAAGAACACTTTTCTTCTTTCAGATAAATTGTAATAAACCTGTGGCAACTCCTGTTAAAGAAGGCGAGTTACTATACTGAACTATTCAATAATATATATCTAAAAAGATTTTGTCTTAGTCATGGAGGTATCACAGAACTGATGAAATTTAATTGAGCCTGTACAGGACTTGGAGATGGAAATGGTAAATACTATAGGCTGTCATTAAGCTGAGTACCATAGAATAAGAGAAAAAAGCAACTATTTTATTACTGAAATGCATATATATAAATGTCATTTTTTGCAGGTTGAACCAAGAATTATGCTTGTATTGATTGCAGGCTGTGATTCAAGACTAGAAGGCTAACGTAGAACTAGCCTGTAACTTCCCATTAAGGGGAGATTAAAATTCACTGGCCATTAATTAATTGATATAAATTTTATTATATAAAAAAATAAAGACCCAGGTAATTGCTACTCCACCTTTCTGCAGAGCAAACAGATTCTTACAAATCATTCACACAAGACTCATCATGTCATGGCTAGGCTTCGCGAACAAAGATTTGAGAAGGGCTCTACCCACACTTGCTACAAGCGCGCTGATGGCTAAAAAGGCCAATGCGAGATAGAAAAGTCCGGTTGCAGAAGGTGCAGCAGAAAGACTCCCCAGGTGATATCGACAAGACACGATTCTTTCTGCGTTGTCTTTTCTCCTCGAGAGTGATCCTGTGTGTGTTCTCAAAAGCAGCAGCAGCGTTATAGATGGTGTGTCTCCAGGCCTCCCGACTGGAGGCCAGGGTAGACCAGTGGTGATGATCGATATGGCCAAGGCTGAGGGATTGTTTCAGGCAGTCCTTGTATCTCCTCTTCGGGGCTCTTCTCTTGCGGCAGCCAGTGGCAAGTTCCCCATAGAGCACGATCTTAGGGAGGCGGTGGTCCTGCATCCTGGAGACGTGCCCTGCCCAACGCAGCTGAGTTCTCAGCAGCATGGCCTCAATGCTCATGACTGCTGCCTGTTCAAGGACAGACGTGTTGGACACATAGTCAGTTCAGTGGATGTTAAGGATTGTACGGAGGCAGCACTGATGGAAGCGTTCTAAGAGCCGCAAGTGGTGGCGGTAAATGACCCAGGATTCAGACCCATATAAAAGAGTAGACAGCACAAGACTAGTCTGAAATCAATTGTACAATGTGATCTTTGCTGCCAAGATCTTCTATGGAGCCTATTAATGGCTACTCTGGTCAAAGAAAAATAGCATAGGTCATTGGAGAAAAATAAAATACATGGAAATAGTGTGAAAAACATATAATGATTTTGCCAGACTTGGGAAAAACATGAATAACTATACTAACTCTAAGCTTACCTCAAGAACAAATGGATGGACATGAGCTTGCCTATGAAGATGGAAGCTGAAATAACCATTACAAATACAACCTAAACCATAAAAATGGAACTGGAGGTCTGGGGCAGACTACATCTTAAGAATAGGGTATCCCAAATGAACAGTGAAGCCATAAATAAACTAACAACATTTGGGAAATTCAGAGTAGACAGGAAAATAAAATGTACAGTGATGACATTTTCCTGGTCTCACATTTTATGGACTTCCAACACTATTTTTTTTTTTATTTATACATGTGGGGGTTTTTTAATGCAAAAGTATGAAATCTGGTGATCTTCTGCTCATTCAAAAGTTGTCTTGTTTATTAATTCATTCCTGAAAAAGATAAGAGCTTTCATTCTACTTTATTAGGAAGTCAGTCGAGGCAGATACTCCTCTAATGAATGGAACATGAAATTACTAGTCATTATCTCCTTTCTCTTAGTCTACCATTGCCTTATACAAAGTATAGGGAGTACACAACAAAAAAATAGATACTAATGTTCTGCTGTAGCAAAGAGACAAAACAGCGAAGAAGAGGCTGTTTAGACAATTCCCATTACAATTCTAATAATGTGTCAGAATAAAGAAGGTATGTCTGCTAGTAGTGGACAATTAGACTAACCAGCATGAGATTTTTCCTTTCTAGCTAGGCTGTATACTGTGGGATTTTAATACTGGAGATTTACTGCTTTTGTAACATTCAAGTTTTTAGAAGTAAACTCTCCTAATAAAGCAGATATCTATGTTCAAATGCTATATCAGGGAAGTTCATTTATGTATGAACAGAAGGCAAGTTTACATGCCTGAAATAAACCACAAGAAATCCAGGCTGCTGCACTCAGGTAGAGGAGATGCACATCAAGGCAGGATGACTTGCGCAGTTAATTTCCCTTCTTCTCCCCATGTGTGCTCATAATATGCTACAAATAAAATCCTAGGGAAAGAGCACAAATGCTTTTGAGAAGCAAAGAGTTTCAGAGGTCACAGATAAAGTTGTCATTGAAAGCAAAGAAATAGGCAGTTGAGGACATGCCAGCATTCATGTTGGCTGAATTATAATAAACTCTGAAAAGCCTTTCCACACCTTTAAAAGAGATGCAAAAGTCAGTGTCACAGAAATTGGAGATATACATTTTTAAAAACATTAACTAGACTGAGGTCTGGATTCCCTGAAATGTTAGACTGGCACCACTCCTCAGGACTGCCTGGTCAACAGCCATGCTTGCACTTGGAGAATTCTTTTATTTTTAAGGATAATAAGAATATTGAAAAGCTAAATGTGTATAGGATGATTTGTGTCAGTAGAATTTATTGATGGGGGGCTAATAAGATGACCTTCCTTAACTAACCATCCCATTCCTTCACCATGGACAGCTCAGGTGTGTAAAACAGCTCCTGAATTACTAGCAATTACAGTGCAATTATTTTGAGGTAAAATGATAACCTTTTGAAATTGAACTGAACTATGGTGTTTTAGAAGCAACCTAAGCCTCCGTGTGGCAAAGGTTCAGTACACCCAATACTTTCTCTAATATGTGTCAAACAGCTTTTGGGTCACAGGTTAAAGCCTGGTAATGTCCTGAAACCCATAAACAATCTCTTTTTTTCTGTGTTTCAGTACCACTGTTCAAGTGGAAACCCTGAAATAATTGGCATAGGTGACATTGTCGATTTTTGCATGGTGATAGTGCAATCCCCAGGAGAGCTGATGAAGGGGAGAATTCACATCCAGGTAAACCCTTGGCTCTGACAGTGTCTGGAGTTTTACAATGTTTTTCCAACACTATAGCAGGGCTACTTGTGAAACTTCCTCAAATTTCCCAGCTTTGTAGGTGCTAAAATCATATAAATGCATCCCTTCTGAAATGGGTTTTATCTCCCTCTTCCCACCACTCCTAAGGTGTGACTGAGTATGCTAGAGAAGCTGGTGAAGTAAAAGTGAAATAAAGAGGCTTTTTGCCAAGTAAGGCTGTCTTCAGCTCTGATGGATGCATGTGAACTACTTGGTTGCATGTGGGGTTGATTTAGTTTTTTTCAGTGTGCTCTTGCCTCCTTATGATAGTGCTATTTATTTGTAGGAGTATCTGGAAGAAAGGTCTTTCAAACTTCACCGTCAGGATGTTAGTCTGAATGCTGGATGAACAGAGCTGTTGGGAAGGAATTGGTCTGCCAACAGCCAGAGGTCAGTGCTGGGGTATAAATGGCACAATGCAATCAATCCACCATAACCTAAATCCTCCAAATATACAGGCAAAATGCCAAGACAGGTTGCCAAAAGTGCCAGAGCACAGGTTATAGTGGCCATCAGCCAAGCTAAACAGCACACTGAGGGGCTCCAGTCTTGCAGACCAACCAGCCTACACAGTGCAAGTACCACATGTCTACTACAAAGGCAATTTGGAATTTTTATAAATTTCATGAAAGGAAAATCAGGGCAGCACAAAGCTATTTTTTCCTACTTAGCAGATGGAAGTAAGGTAAATTTATCAGCTTCAGTGTGGTCCCTTCTGAACAACAGTGTCCCACAAAAAGGAAACACAAGCAAGAAATCCAACGCAGCATGGCACGCTTGTAGTTATCTCTGTCTTGTCTTGTGCACCTGGAAGAACAAACTTTTGGTACAAGGCAGATTCGGTCTCCATGCTGTCTCACTCCTGGAAATTAGCTGAGGAAAAACTATAAAATATGATGAATTATTTATTAATAATTGGGATTTTATGTGTGTGTCTCTGTGTGTGTGTATATGGACAGCTGCAGCTTGGTGGGACTGACAAACTAGGGCAGACTGCAGTTAGTACAGAAGTGAGTACTTCACTGGCTAAGCCATCAATTTTTTTTTCTCTTTCTCCCCATTTTCATTCTTCCATATACTCCCTATATAGCATTTCCACCCATGTCCATGTGCTCAAATATAAATTAAACCACCTACTCCCCCTCTGCCCATCTACAGAAGAATTTGTTCCGTTGCAGTGGGAAGTTGCAGTGTCTATTATATCTCTGTCTAAGATGAACCCCAAATTTATCCTCTCTCATGTAATCATCGTAAGGCAGAAAATGAAATTTCCAAAACTGAAAAGCATGCTGTAGAGAGCTTCAGGGAAGTGCATGTCAGTTTTTACTTTGATGTATGCTATGTTTAAAAAAAAAGCTGTGAAGGAGATGGGGTAGGGAGAGGGAAAAGATGCACTGAGTGACTTCCCGGAGATTTCCTCTTTATTACTTAACTCTTTAGATAATAGAAGGAAATAAATAATCTCTCCTTGCTGCCTGGAGTGAGAGTGAAAGTATTCTGAAGAGACATTGTAAGAATCTCATTTAGCACCATGGGTGGTTTCACATTCCCACTTGCATCTTAATAAAGTAAACATTAGTAAAGGTTTGCAGTGAGGCTATGATGATTTTTAAAACATTGGTAGGATCAGCTGATAAATGCTTTGTTTCCTGAGATGATTTAGGGAAGTAAGACCTTTATCTCAAACTAGTGAACTTTATCAGCTGGCACAGAAGTAAGGAAGGAGCTGGGAATTAATGTGCGTGTTTATCCAGGCATTGAGTGTTAGTTTCTGAAATGACTACTGCTGTTTATTTCCTAGGAGAGCAGAGTTTCAGTCCTAAGGGTCAAGGGTAGTTGAATGTATTAATGTCTTTCTCTTTATCCCTCCCTTCTCTGTTTAGTAGGACATTTAAGCACATGCTGTACTGTGCTCAAAAAGCAGAGCCCTGTGTTTCTCTCCTGGTGAATCCTCCCTACCTGCTTTCATCATTTGGTTGCATCCTCAAAATAAGAGCTCCTTTTCTCTCACAGTTTTCCTAAACCAATTCTGTCTCTCCCAGCTCCTCTTTACCACCTCCTATTTGCACTTACAACTATAATCAGTATCATCTGTGCCTGCCATCTGCTTCCAGATTATGAAGCTGTAATCACAGGACATTTTGAAATTTATTCATACAAATCAAAGACGTTCAGTTGTTGTCAGGGGTGGATTTAGAGCTTAGAAAGGCATAGGATTCCTGGCAGAGGCTTTCAGAAACAGCAGCTGGCAGAGAGAGGCTGCAAGAGGCTTCCCTGCCCAGTTTGGCCGTCCCACCTGGCTCCTAACCTCCAACATTTCTGCATTCTCAGGACTGGCTTCAGCTGAGATGAGCTAACTGTGCCAGATTATTTGCAAGTTAGTGGTAAATTGGAATCTGGATGAGGGTTAGACCAAGGTAATTTTTCGCTTTTGACCCCATTTATGCCTGATCTGGACAAATGTATAACCACAACAGTAATTTCTGTCTTTCTCCTTTTACAAATAGTCTGTAGCTCAGTATATTTTTTTCTATTCATGTTGTTTGAGGTAGAGGCTGCTTTATTAAGGCCAAGAAGTCCCTACAATAATGACCTAATGCCTGTCCAGGGCCTCTAGGTGCTACTCTAATTAATGGTAGCAGTAATATTGGATGGTGAGCTATCTATATCTTCCCACTTGGATAGTAGATGTTAAGGGTTACTCCTTCGCTACTCTGTTTATACTCTCAGGTTCTGGATTAACATAAGAGGTTGTGATAAACTATGTTGCATTATAAGGTGGTGTCAACTGCTTCCACTGCTCTATGAGAGGCCCTACAGTGTGAAACAGTTGGTGCCAAGGACCCACATACACAATATACACATTTCAGGATTGTGGGTTTTTTGCTTTGGACTCTGATCCCCTATGTTGATTTGGGGCAGGAGCGCATTAGGTGAACTCTTGGTGTGCAACTTCTAATTTGGCTTCGTCTAAGGGAAGACTGATCCGTTCTCTGTGATGCAAACCAAGGTGAGGGTGATGGAGAACTGCACACTTCTTACAAAACTGAAAAACTCATGTTTGCAGTGTGCTCCACTGGCTTAGAAACTATTTCAAATCAGTTTAAAATTTTTTACTTTTTCACAGTTCAACACATTTGGTGGATTGGTATGCCTCTTGAACTGTCTCTGGGAGATCTCCCCATTTCCAAAAGCTCCTTCACAGTGCTCAGTGTGTTTATAGATGTCCCTAGATGAAATCATCATTATGTGGGAAAGACAACAGAAACTGAAAAACAGCTGTTGCATATTTATGCAAAAACGAACCCATCCCTCGGTGAATTCCTGTTTTACCCAAGACCTGTTGAGAGGTGAAGATCCAGCCTGGATGTAATGTGCCTGTGGCCTTAGTGAGCCAAATTCATGCTGCCTGTACTGCCCACAGCAGCAAAACTTCTGTAGGCTCAGCTAGTAGCTGGATGCAAGACAACTCAGGGTCCTAGAGGCTACAGACACAAGCCAAAGAGTTGTGGTCAAATGCTTGGCAGCTCATAGACCACAGAAACCAAATGAATAGAAAAGCTCCATTTGGTTCTTTTGCCGCTAGTGAGTAGATGTGTGGGAATACAGAACTGTGACCTACTGATTTGCAGTGGCAGCACAGCAGCTGGAGGACTGCAAAAGCAGGATGTTTTAATCCCAGAGGTTTTGTGGGTTTTTTTTAATTTACAGGGAAATCTTCAAAACACACACAAAGGACCTAAATGTGACACATAGTTGAAACAGGAAGAGTGTTTTCAAGGAATAAGAATCAGGACTAATTGCTTCTCTATAATTGTCTACCTATCCCCTGGCTGGTACCACAGCACTTGCTAAAATCACCCTTCCAAGTGGGAAATGTGGTGAAGGCATACCTAATTTGAATTTAAAGTTCCTGACAAGGACATCTTGAGAGGGAAGTTTAGTCATCTGGTGCACTGGCTTTGCAATGGATGACTGGTACCATATCTGTGGAGGCTGGCAATGATGAAGGCTGACAATGATGCAGATGAAAGGGCAACCATGAAAAGGATCAGTGAAAGCAGCAGTAATGAGAGGGAAATACCAGAGACAGGGGCCATGGTATATTACCAGTGTTGATGAAATCCCTGAATCTTTGTCTCATAGTAGCAGTTTTTCCTCTTTCCTTTCAGGCTGTGTACAGTGGCAGCAAAGATCTAGAAATTGAGAAGGAAATGGTGGTTGTGAGCAAGCAGGTAGGAAGGCACTGAGTCCTTGAGTCATGCTCCCTCATGTGGGGAGGCTGTTGGGGGTGTACAGTGTTGAGGCAGGCAGTGGTACCTACCAAAAACTCATTTCAGTGCTAGTGAGTGATTTAGATCCCAGGCAAGCACAGGTTTCTTTGTAATTGTTTTTCAAATAATCTCACAAAGGGACTGTACCATTTAAATGAACTGCAGATTACTTCTGGTGCAGGTCAAAGACATACAATCACTTCTGCTACATCCGAAATGCACCAAAACCACTGAAACTTATTGGGACAAGTTGAAGCAACCTTCAGCTCCTTGCTTCATCCCACAGCTCCTGTATAAACACGCTGATATGTCTGTCTTGGGATGGGATTACAAGCCCAGTCACCTATTATGCTGCTTTCACCACAAGAAGCAGAAAAATGCAAATAACTCAGACAAGAAGCCTCATCACGTTCACCATGGAGCTTGCAAGTCCTTATTCTGGGCCATAACAATTAGGTGCGACAGAAGGAATTGGAGCTAAAGCCCTCATGCTGCAGCTGTACCCCCATACCTGCATTATCACTGCTTCGATGTGTGCATGGAACCCCCCAGCTGACAGTGTATTGTGGTGGTCAGCAAGGACAGGGTTCACGGCTGGTTTAATTACAGTCCAGGATACCAGAAAGGAACTGATTTTTGGGAAGCAGAAATTCAAGGTGGGGCAAAACCATTTTCTTCTTGCCTAAACTAGCCATACATAGACTTGTCTAGATTTGAATATGGGTAGGGTTTTTTCAGAAAGTATTCAGCAACACAATTTTAAAACAGCTTGGCTCCTGGCTAGTCAGACCTTCACACCTTTAAATTGTGTTGATTGTACATGCTTAGCTACAAACTCTGTAAGGTAAAAACCCAACAGTATATTAGTGTATTAGAGTGTATTAGGCAAGTATCTTGTAAACTGAATCTCATCCTGTTTCACACAACTTTGCCCCTTGTTAATCTTATCTCATGCCTATCTCTGAAATTAAAAAGTTTGCTCATGTAATTATTGCTATGTAATAGGAAATACTGTAGAAATTATTTTTATGTGCAGCCTGCAGCAGAACAGGTACAAATTTATGGATCATGCATAAGTTACAGAAAAATCTGACTTTGGTCAGTTTTAAAAAAAGTTGTTTCCTCAAATCCAGCCCAGTATTCCTAGTGGGACCAAGAGAAGGATTGATTTCTGACTGCTCTGATTCAGTGCTCCGAGGACAGTCCTTAAGAGGCATGTATATGGGGGAACTCAACATCTAGTTTGCTAAGTTCCTAGATCTTATTTTAAGTGTACGTTAGCAAAATTAAGATGGCCCAGTCTCACAAGTGCTGGTGTGAAAGCTCAGAATGAAACAGCATGTGAAGTCATAAAATAGCAAATGGCAACATTAACTTGGAAGGAAATAAAATACAACACTTTTTATTGGGGTTTTCTTTGTTTAAAGTCACAGAGGGGCAAATAACATGGCTATACAAATAATGGAGTTTTTCAAGGTGCTTCTTGTTAGAGGATTCTGATCGAGGCTTACTTTTTGTTCTCTATATCCAAATGAAAAGTATTTTACCTTTTACAAAATAATTATTTTATAACCTGAAGACTCATACCTGCAGTTAAACTTGTGCTTCAGCACACTCTTCTGACGTTAAGAAGCACTCATGAATCACAATCTAAACTGCAATTTCATGTCCTTTTAGAAGCCACTCTAACAGAAGCATGGCAAGTCATTGAGGTAGTTGGCAGAGCAAAGCCTACCAGTACACTTACACTGCAGGCATGTAACCTATTTTCACTTCCTCCATCTGCTGCATCAATTTAGGGTTGGGTAGGCATTAGGCAAAACAATAGCTGCTATCATCTCATAAATACGTATAATTTCCCTTTAGCTTGCAGCCTTTTCTATCTCATCATATTGTGTCAAGATTTTGACATCACACAATTAAGTGCATTACTGAACCTGAGGGAAAGGGAGCTAAAACATAGCAGGAGCCATGATTTTGCCAGAAACATGGTAGACCATGAGAAGACCATAAACAGATGGTCCATTAAATGCTTGTCCTTTACGAGGATGGGGAATATCATTCACACATTAAAAACCATGGCCTTGGGCCACCCTCACAGCTAGGATGCCTGCACAGCAGAAGAGTGCTGCACACTTTCCAAGGTCAGACATGGAGGGTTTCTCAAATGGAGTCTGCAAACAGCCTGGAGGACCCTGCAGGACTGAACTCCCCTTCCCCTCTGTAGGTAGAGTAGAGCAGTGGAGAGGGGTGTTGAAGAGTCACTGGGGCCAGGCTTGGTTCAGTGGAGGATGCAGGGAACAGCTTCATGGAAGCCGTGCTGCACCAGGTTAGTGAAGCATTGCTCAAGTTACACTCAAGGATACTGCCTCTATGCTCTGTGTAAGGCACAAACACAAAATGTTTCAGTGCAAGAGGTGCCTAATGCCCCTGTGCATTTCTTCCAGGAAATAATCCTCTGAGATCACTGTGGGTTTTGAGTGTCACAATCATCCTTTTCTCCCCAGTGCCCAGGTGATGCATTCAGTGTAGCTACTTGATGATAGAGAAAAGATTGATAGTCAAAGTGAAAACACTCCAATAATGGGGATGGGAGATGAGAGAGTAAGTGGCAACAGCAGAGAAAGTTTAAGGCTTTTTCTGAGCCAGAGAGCTTCCCTTTTTAGAAGTAAAATCGGGACATGGAACAAACAAGGACAAACTGAAAGAGAAAGTATCCTCGTGTGTCTTGTTTTTGGTTTTCTCTTAGGCTCAGACTTGTACTGTATTGGAGCCAAAACTCCTATTAGAGGTATCTGTTTTGACTCTGTAGGGTTATTTGTTTGGCGGGTTTGGTTTTTTTAGTCTCATTTTCCTCCCTTTTACTTTTGCTTCTTTCTCCCCTCTAACTTTATTTTTTTATCTTTTCCTCTCCTGTCTCTCCAGGCATCTTCAGCTGCATTTGTCTGCTCAGTGCACTATCTTGCAGAGTTAGTAGATCTTTCACATGACCAGTGCTCAAGCTTTAGAAACATCTATTCTTTCTTTTTGTTTTCTCTCCTCCTCCTCCCCTCCCCCAACTTTCTACAATCTGCAAAACTAACAGGGCAGTGGGAGAAAGGCTCTCCTTTTTTCCAAGGACACAGTGCCACCTTACTTGGAAGTGGTTTTCCCTGACTTCTGCAGCTAATGGAATAATTTCACTTCTTAGATAAGATGAATCTGTTTCTCCTGGTGAATGAGGCATCTGTGTGGGGGTTATTGGCAACCAGACACTTTATCACTCCCTATCTCAAATAATGGCTTTAATTTTCATGTTCATTAAGGTTGTTCAACACCTGGGAAAGTGCTGCTTTTAGGACTCTCTAGTCTCCCTGTCTGGTGTGAAAGGGGTTTTGGCACAAGTGGGAATAAAGACCAATGCTGTCATTACCTGCTGTTCAAAATGACTTGTTGCTTACTTTTCCTTGTGATACCCATGCTGTTAGTGATATGAGAGAAGGAAGTTCTTGCCATTAGAAACAAAGCGCAGTGACTTGGAGGATTTCAAACTTACTTATATTTTTGCCTATTAGGTAGTGCATAATACCGATTGGGTAATACAGCTTAAGCCCAGTTTTAGTCTCCAAAGCATAAAAAAAATCTTCCTTTTCTAAAGATGCTGGGGGATTCATCCACTTAGGATTATTTTTATTTGTACAGCACAGATGGTCCAACCCCACCATCTTCACATGGAATTAACCCAAATACCTCAGTTGCAAGAATTGCTTTTTCATGTGCACTCATTTTCTTCTCCTTGGATATGTTCACTTGTAGGATGTTTATGAAAAGAACTTCTGTGTGGCCTGAGCTTTGTCTGATTCAGAGATGGATAAAGCCCAGTTATCACTGAACACTACAGAGAAGATATGATTTTGTGTGCCTAGTTTGTGTAGAGCACAATTTTGCTTTAAAAACAATGGTTACTTTGTTTTTCAATGTTTTGCTTGAAAAATAATTAGAGAGAAAACCTCTGTATTTCTTCTTTAGTTTAGAAAACAATAATCCTAATATGTGCTCAAAAATAAGTAGGTCTTTTGATTTTCAAAAAGATGACATTTTATGATCCTTCCACTGTTAATTTTCAATCAAAACTTTCCATTTGAATGACTGACGTATAAATAATTTACACAACACTGGCACATTCTGACCTCATACTTTCATAAAAACTGTTGTCATTTGCTGCAGTCATTTTCTTTTTCGGTGGGGTGACATATACCTGCATTAGATGGCCTTTTAAGTACCTTCTTTTGTGAAGGAAATAAAACCAGATGTCACGTCCGAGTAGGTTTTCTCTATTTTAAAGTCTCCCTGTAAAAGTATCTGATGCATAACCCTACAGGCCACAAGGAGCACGAGTCTGCAGATATGTGATTTCTCAAGGTCACAGTTTTCAGTGACCAGGGCACTATATTGCACAATTACAAAAATTACCAACCTTTGTTCTGGTAAGGAACCAGGTCTCAAATGTATTTCACTTGTAACCGGTTCTGCCTTCATAGAGGGTCTTCTGGAGTTTGTAATGCACTGTAGCAGATATAGAAACGCTTTACTAGTTTAATTATGCACTCTGTAAATCTCATAACAATGGGGTATTATATTTAATTTTATGTTGTCTTTATTTTTAATAAGATGAAGACTTTTAAGTTCAGATGTCAGAATTCAGGTAGTACATACCTTTCTATTGTTTCTTCAGGCTGTCAGCAAATCTTGAAAGACATTGTGTACTGTTCACCTTTCTATTTTCACCTCAGAAACCATGAGCACTGGAGACATTGTTAGTAAGGACAAGACAGACTTTGAAGTAATTTTGCAGAAGTGGGTAAAATCTGACAGGAGTTTCTGCAGTGGGAGTGAATTTCCAGGTATTTGTAACATACACACACACACACTCTCTCTCCCTCTTGCTTGCTCTCTCTCTCTCTTTCTCTCCCCATCTGTGTATATATATATGTATATATTTATATAGAGAGAATCATAGAATAGAATCACATGGCTTGGAAGGGACCTCTAAGATCATCAAATCCAACCCTTGGTTCACTGCCACCACAGTTACTAGACCATGGCACTAAGTGCCATGGCCCGTCTCATCTTAAACACCTCCAGGGATGGAGAATACACCACCTCCCTGGGCAGGGCATTCCAATGCCTGATTACACTCTCTGTAAAGAATTTCTTCCTAATATCCAACCCAAACCTCCCCTGGCAGAGCTTAAGACCATGCCCTCTTGTCTTACGGATAGTTGCCTGGGAGAAGAGACCAACCCCCACCTGGCTACAACCTCCTTTCAGGGAGTTGTGGAGAGTGATGAGGTCACTCCTGAGCCTCCTCTTCTCCAGATTAAACAACCCCAGCTCCCTCAGCCTCTCCTCATAGGACTTGTGTTCAAGTCCCTACACCAGCCTGGTTGCTCTTCTCTGGACCTGCTCCAGCACCTCAATATTCTTCTTGAACTGAGGGGCCCAGAACTGGACACAGCACTCCAGGTGTGGCCTCACCAGCACTGAGTACAGGGGAAGGATCACTTCCCTCATCCTGCTGGCCACACTGTTCCTGATCCAGGCCAGGATGCCATTGGCCTTGGCCACCTGGGCACACTGCTGGCTCATGTTCAACTTCCTGTCAATCCAAACTCCCAGGTCCCTTTCTGCCTGGGTGCTCTCCAGCCACTCTGTGCACAGCCTGTAGCACTGAAGGGGGTCGTTGTGGCCAAACTGCATGACCCGACACTTGGCCTTGTTGAACCTCATCCTGTTGGATTCAGCCCAACTCTCCAGTCTGTCCAGGTCCCTCTGCAAAGCCCTCCTGCCTTCCAGTAGGTTGACACTTCCAACTTGTTGTCATCTGTAAGTTTACTAATGGTGGACTCATCCAGATCATCGATGAAGATATTAAACAGGACAGGGCCCACCACTGATCCCTGGGGGACACCACTGGTGACCGGCTGCCAACTGGATGCAACCCTGTTCACCAGCACTCTCTGGGCCTGGCCCTCCAGCCAGTTCCTAACCCAGCACAGAGCGCCCCTGTCCAAGCCATGAATTGCCAGCTTTTCCATGAGTATGCTGTAGGAAACAATGTCAAAGGCTTTGCTGAAGTCCAGACAGACAGATCCACAACCTTCCCCTCATCCACTAGGTGGGTCACCTGATCGTAAAAGGAGATCAGGTTGGTCAGACAGGACCTGCTCCTCCTAGACCTGTCCTGGCTGGCTCTGATCTCTTGTCCATCCTGTAGCTGCTGTGTGATTGCACCTAGGATGATCTGCTCCATAACCTTGCCAGGCACTGAGGTCAGGCTGACAGGCCTGTAGCTTCCCAGGTCCTCCTTCTGGCCTTTTTTGTGGATTGGTGTGACATTCCAATCATCTGGAATCTCCCCAGTGAGCCAGGACTGTTGGTAAATGATGGAGAGTGGCTTGGCAAGCTCTTCTGCCAGCTCCCTTATCACCCTTGGGTGGATCCCATCTGGTACCATAGACTTGTGAGGATCCAAGTGGCTCAACAGGTCACTAACTGTTTCCTCCTTGACTACAGGGGGGCTATTCAGCTTTTTATCTCTGTCTACAACCTTCAGAAGCCAGCTGTCCTCAGGACAACTTGTCTTACTGTTGAAGACTGAGGTAAAGAAGGGGTTAAATACCTCAGCCTTATCCTCATCTTTGATAACTATGTTCCTACCCATGTCCACTAAAGAATGGAAGTTTTCCTTGTCCCTCCTTTTACCACTGATGAACCTATAGAAAGACTTTTTGTTCTCTCTAACAGAAGTGGCAAGATCAAGTTCAAGTTTTGCCTTTGTCTCTCTCTGGTTTTCTTTCAGCAAGACCTAACTATATTCCTAAACTCTTCCAGAGTAGCCAACCCTTTTTTCCATAATTGGTAGGTTCTTTTTTACCCTAATTTCCTTTAAAATCTCCCTGTTCAGCCAGACCAGTCGTCTTCCCTGTCGGCTTGCCTTTCAGCACACTGGTACAGCCTGCTCCTGTGCAGTCAGGACTTCCTTCTTGAGGCATGTCTAAACCTCCTGTACCCCCTTGTTTTCAAGGGTTTTTTCCCAGGGTATGCTCTGGACCTCTCTTCTGAACAGGCCAAAATCTGCCCTCCAGAAGTCCAGCATAGAGGTTTTATTGGTGGCCTTCCTTGTACCCCTGAGTATTGCAAACTCTATTATTTCATGGTCACTGTGCCCCAGACGGCCTCCGACCACTACATCTCCCACCTATAGCAGGTTATGGGGGGGGCCTGCTGCAAGACCCAGTGGCACATTTTGCACTGGGAGACGGGACACACACACGAAAGATATGTGACCCACAAAATGGCAGTTTATTAAAACAAGAAGACAGCTTATATACAGGGGAACACAGAAGGTTCAGGAATAGGAGTAGGACCCCGGCTAGGAACATCAAATCCTGAGGGTTACTGATATGGGGACTTGGAGGGATAGGCTAAGGGCATATGTCAGGTCACTTAGGGGGAAGGGAGAGCTATGGGAACAATGGAAGAACTGTCCTGGGTGCACGGACAGGGGAACTTGCTGAAGCTGCAGTGCTGCGGCCTTGTAGTTGAGCTGGTTCCCAGGCAGTTCTGCACAGCTGAAGTTGCTAGAAATCTTCTAGAGAGATCTCTTCCTCTAAGCCTTCCTTGCAGCACTTTTTCATCTCTCCTCACGCTCTGTAGGCCTCTTCTGGTCCACCCCCGGCACCCACCAGCCTCTCTCTGTTTGTAAACAACAGATCTAGTTGGGGTCCCACCCCTGGTAGGTTCATTTGCCAGCTGGAGCAGAGATTATCCTCTATACACTCTAGGAATCTCTTAGACTGCCTCTTCTCTGCCTTGTGGAGTTCCCAGCAGACATCCAGCAGGTTAAAGTCACCCACAAGAACAAGGGCTGGCTATTGTGAGACATCTGCCAGCTGCTTGTAGAATAATTCATCACCCTCATCATCCTGGTTGGGTGGTCTATAACAGACTCCCACCAGGCCTTGTTGGCCTTCCCCCAATTTTGGTCCACAGGCACTCAACCTTATTGTTGGTGACCTCAAGTTCTACAGAGTCAAGAGATTCTCTAACATACAGAGCCACCCCTCCACCTCTCCTACCTTGCCTGTCCCTTCTGAAGAGCTTGTAACCATCCATGGCAGCAATCCAGTCATGCAAGTCATCCCACCACATTTCTATGACGGCAACTACGTCACAGCTTTCCAGCTGCACGATGGCTTCCAGCTCCTCCTGTTTGTTACCACACTGCGTGCATTGGTGTGCGTGCACTTCAGCTGGGCTGCTGGTTTCACTCTTGACCCAGGCTTTCCACCCTTAGGCTCATCTCTGGAGAGCCCAGTTTCAATCCTTTCCCCCTTCAAACCTAGTTTAAAGCCTTCTGATCAGCACTGCTAACTTAAGGGCTATAGTCCTTTTGCCCTTGCTAGATAGATGAAGCCCATCTGGTTTGGGGAGACTAGGTACCATGGAATTTGTCCCATGGTCAAAAAACCCAAAATTCTGCCAGTGGCACTGATCCTTTAGCCACCTATTGATGAGATGGGTTTTCCTTCTCCTCTCATCATTCATCCCTGCTACTGCAGGAATAGAGGAGAACACCACCTGTGTTCCTGTCCCATTAACTAATCTACCCAGTGCTTTGAAATCCTTTTTAATCACCCTGGTACCTCTTCCATTAATGTCATCACTGCCAGCCTGAACTACCAACAGTGTGTAATAATCTGAGGGCTGAATTAGCTCATGGAGTCTCCTACTAATATCCCTCACCTGGGCCCCGGGAAGGCAGCAGACCTCCCTGTGGGATGGGTCTGGTCAACATATAGGGCCCTCAGTTCCCCTCAGAAGGGAGTCACCCACCACAACTACCCTTCTGTTTTTCCTTATAGCTGTAGTTGTAATGTCTGGTAGACAGGGTGGAATCAGGAGACCCTCCAGACAGATCTTCCTGCTGATTGTCCTCTACCTGACTCTCTGGGTCCAGGGCCTCAAACCTGCTCTTTAAGGGCAGCCGGGGAGGCAATGGGGGTCAGGAGGGGATTCTTTTACCTCTCTGATCAGGGACCTGTTTCCATTCCCCGCTATCTACTTGGTTTACCCCATTTGCCTGATGGCAGGAGGGGCAGTCCTTCACCGTCTCATGCTGGACTTCCTTTAGGGTCAAAAGGGTGCAACTCCACCAATCAATTTCCCCTTCACTTTCCCTAATGCTTCTTAACCTCTCTACCTCTTCCTTGAGCTCTGCCACCAGGTACAGCAAATCATTCACCTGCTCACATCGCACACAGACACCACTCACGCTGTCCTCAGGTACTGACGCCAGGCTCAAACACGCTGTGCAGCCAGTGACCTGAACAGCTGCATCCATTTTGGTGTCCTTCTTGATAACAGCAGCAATGACTTTCATTTTTTTGGAAACTGTTGCTTCCAAAACCAAGGGAAAAAAAAAAAAATCAGGCCAGGCTCCTTGCAGGCTCCACTGACGGCAGAGAGCTGAGACCACATGAAGCCCCACCTCCCAACCTCCTTCCAGCCACATAGTAGCCCCCCCCAAGTCCTCCCACTTTGTTGCCCAGGAGACGAGAGAGAAAAAAAGTAACGTGCAAGTCCTTACCTGCCTTGTCTCCAAGGAGACATGGAGCCATGGAGCTAGGTCTTTTGTACTCTGAAGTGCGTATCTTGATAGCCAGGGTGGAAGGGAGAAAATTCTTCACCTGGCTTTTGAGCGCTACCTAAAACGACAACAATGTAGATTAGATATTAGGAGGAAATTCTTTGCTGTGAGGGTGGTGAGGAACTGGAACAGGTTGCCCAGAGATGTTGTGGATGCCCTATCCCTGAAAGTGTTCAAGGCCACACTGGATGGGGCCCTGAGCAATCTGGTCTGGTGGAAGGTGCCCATGGCAGTGGCATTGGAACTAGATGATCTTTAAGATTCTTTCCAAGCAAAACCATTCTGTGATTTTATGAAATGAGGCTGCCAGCCCTGGGATATATGCAGGGTTTGTCTGGTACACAGTGCTGACAGCTGGGATGTAGGTAGAGGCCCAGAATTGCACACAGGTGAGGCTGAAATGTTTCATACATTTTCTGCACATAATATCTAAGTAGAAAGTAAGAGCTTATTTAAGGAGTTCAAGCAACCTACAACTGAAGCTTGCCATAGAATCAAACACTACTGCATAACCAGTGTGTTCCCATTACACAGAGTCAGAGTTTTCAGTAACAGTCCTATCAACAAAGCCTCAATGATAAAATTTGAAAAATAGATCACGTTCAAATGTGGAGAATTTTATGATTATATAGACTTCTGATTCAATAAGTTATATTAAATTTTTCTGATTTTTTTTCTGAGAAATAACACAAGTATTAGTTTTAATTAAGCATAGCTAAAGCAAAAAACCCACCAAAACCAACCAAACACAAACAAACAAACAAACCCCAAACAACAACAACACCAACAACACCAAAACAAAGAAACTTTCATTTCTCCTTAAGGCTTATAAAATTTCTGACATTTTCACCAGGTCAGAGACACTGCATGCAAATACCTGTTCTGTCCTTCAGTCAGTGAGGAAAAATCTGAAATCAATCTCTTCCCTGAAATAATTGTTCAGCAAACAAGGATGCCTGTAACCCATTTTTATTATTAATAAGCCAGTTAAGACTCAGGTACTGTACTTTACTTCTTATAATGAGCACAGTTTTACAATGGATGTGTAGTGTTTGCAGTAAATAACACCACTGACAGCTGCAGAATTCCTGTCACGTGCACTGGAGTTGGATTAAATGTAAGTCCATATCTCCGGGCAGTAACAGCATATAGAGAGATAAATTTGCAACATACACCTACTTTACTGTATATGCACAAACCTTATTTTCCCTGCTAATTCAGGGCATGGACATATTTGTTACCATTTTATTTACCCACAAAGCTTTTTTATTGCTGTTGTATTACATCTCAGTTAGGTAAAGAAAGATTGTTATCTGTGAGGTCTACTGTGGAGACTGCTCTTGTGTGTCTCTGGTATCAATAATTTTTCAATATAATTTCTACTATCTTCATGTGATTTGGGATGAAGACCCTAGATTATATGCTTCACTCCCTCATTCTTTTACACTACAGGGATGTGAGATTTTAATTTCCATAGGAGGACTGACTTAGTTGATTCCTGGATTCATGATTTTCTTTGGTGCTAGCTATATCCTGAGAAGATCAAACAAGAATAGAGAGATCATTAAAATAAATCTCTCCACCCACTGACTAGTTTACATTCTAGTTTTGATGCATTGGTGGAAAATATTTTCCTGCTTCATAAAAAGATTAATTCCTAATTGCCACAGTTCTCATGAGGATGTTTTAGCAGCTGATTAAGAACAGTCTTAACAATTTTTAAATGAAGCTTTTAAGCTGAAGCCCTGCCATCACCCATGAGTCATCCTCCTCTGTATGGGGATAATGCAGGGTCTGTTTTGATCCCGGCTGTATAGCACTGGTGCCTGTTTATCTTGGATGAAACAGCAGCAATGTGATTGTGCATGGGGACAGCCCAGGGAGGGAAGCACACAGGTTGCTTCTGGGACTTCTGCAGGACAGACTTTCTCATCACACTTTGATTGCTGCTCAAGTGGTGTTTAACAGCTTCCTCTACTAGTGGGTTAGGGAGCCCCCAGTGGTCTAGGGGAAATGACACTGCACTGTCACTGCAGAGACCCGGGTTCGATTCCCGGTCGGGGCCCCTCCCCGGGCAGATGGAGCTCATTAGCCCATAAGGCAATCCATCTACGTCCTGAGGACCTCGCTGCCACCGTCCAAGCGTGCTTGGCCCCGGCAGATGAACCTCAGGATTAAAGGGTGGGCTCAGTTCCGCGCACACTGTGTCTCACCTAAAAAATCCAATGCGCAGGCTGGAAGGTGGAAAGACCTTCCCCGGTTCTTCGTTCGCGGAGACTGGCCATTACACATTACATTACTACTAGTGGGTTGCAGACTGAGGTGGCATGCAGGCTCTGCCACCTTTCTTGTCCAAGGTGCAGTCCTCTGAGAGCAGAAGGCACTGTATGTAGTCTAGTGGTGTATGTGTACACTTCAGCTGCAGTGCTGAATATGGATTGGTGGAAAGAGCTGTGCCTCTGAGGGTTTTCAGGTGGAAATTTTATTACATGCACAAAATTGCAAGTGGAAAAGCAAAATGAGGGGGACAAGCAAAATTTTATTGTCAGCCACCCAAAAAGTGGGAGTGGTAAATCTTACTAAGATGAAGAGAATAATTTTTTCATTCTTTCATATCTAAGTACAGGAAGGCATGAAGATGAAACGTCAGGCCAGTGTTTGTGTCTGAGAGATTTCCTCTCCAAACTTTGATGCTGGATTTCATGTCACATTGCTATGTTTGTCCATAGCATCTCTATATCTCCCTCATCATAAGTGTACCTCTTGCTGTAACAGTAAGCTGCACAAAAAACAGATGCATGTTTTGAACTTTATGGGTCTGAGCTTAAGATATGTGAAACTCCATTACTGTGAAAATGTTAAGGACAAAAATGCCCAAAAACCAAACAACCACTGAATGATCACAAGATATTTTTTTCTCACTGTAGGGAAATCTGTTTAATCTCCCATAGCAGCCTATTCACTAACTAAACACACTGGTCCAGTCACTATGAAAAGGCAGACTGTGCATAGCCAGAAATAGCAGTGGGAAAGAATGCACATCAGGGAGCACATTCCACTCCCTACCC
This sequence comes from Empidonax traillii, assembly GCF_003031625.1. NCBI lineage: Eukaryota > Metazoa > Chordata > Aves > Passeriformes > Tyrannidae > Empidonax > Empidonax traillii. The sequence continues at coordinate 64,212 of NW_020955320.1, read as the reverse complement.
TGGAGATGCTGAAGAAACAGGAGGGGAAATCTCCTTCAAATGGAACCAAGCCACCCACAGCAAAACTTTTCATCAGAAAGGAGCTATTAGCAATGCCCAGTATTAGATCCCAGCTTCTAATCTACACCAGAATTTTGTTAGGATTCACTCACAGAAGAGATATTTAGCAGGACTACATAAAGGATAAATTGAAGAAATAGTAAATTTAGCATCTCCTAGAGAATGGACTCAATTTTTTGAGTATTAGGCTTGGCTCCTGACAGTGGGCACAGTGCAGATCCCAAAACACCACTCAGAAACCATCTGCCCTGTGGAGGGTGCATCCTGTCTTTTCTATCACTCAGAGAGGGGAGAAGGAAGAAAGACACCTACTCCTGCATTCAAAGTTTTAGTCACAGGGACATCATCTAAGGCAGTATTGTTATCAATGGGGAAAGAGGAGTGCATAATTCATTATGAAGTTTATCCAACAAAGGCTCTTTTCCCTAGCAGAAAGCAGTGCTGATCCTTCCTCTCTCATTTGTGTCTCAATTTCCTCCCCTGAGGCAGAACCACTACCTCCCACCCAACCCCCACCATCCCGCCGCGCCGAAACCCATGCAGGATTCAGACAACATAAGCAAAACGATATGGGATTTCCCTCGCTTACCTGCCCCGCCCCCCCCAATCCTGCCAGAATAATTTTATCACATAATAGTCAATCTAAAGAGTGTTCAGTGCAGTGCAAATCATGCATGCAAATGGGCAGACAGTTACCACAGGAATGAAGTCTGTTGAGGTATAGGGTGAGGAGAAGCTGGCTACTCTCTTCTGAACAGACCCTAGTGGTACAGAAGGAGTTTCACAGAGTCACAGAGAGCAGGAAGAGTCTCTCTCCTGTTTTTATCAAAAACTTAGCTTTGACTTTACTACCTAGGAGCAGATATTTTCAGATGCAGGAAGCCAACAGGAACTTAGCAAGAGGGAGATTTGTCCTCTACCCAGGCAGTCAAGTGGTTCAGACCAGCTTTATACCTTTTATATGAAAGCAGAATTATCTGCATACTCTCCAGCTAGCATTGGGTCCCTATTTACAATCATTCCTCAGCTTCACTGAAACAATAAATGACTCCTTGCCCACACAAAGACCAGGGTTTTATGGGCAGACAGATTTAGATTGCTGCCTGCTGCATTGCCTTGGCCCTTTGTATTCAGACTGCAGAAAACACTCAAGAGCTTATTTCCATGGATTTTATATTCTGCCCTAAACTCACATCATAATCACGTAGCTAGCACTGCTGTTGCCTTCATGTTCCCGTGCTGCAGGCAAGAGCACCCAAATGCAATAATGTACTACCCAGCACTGATCACCATATCCCAGCAGTGTGCAGCTGATATGGGTGTTGGAGATACTCTGTCCAGACACCTCTCCCATCACAGCATTCTGCCAAAACAGCTCATTTTTAACTGGCAGCCACCCCTGCTAAATAACTAGGTGCAGCCTTATAAAAGACTTTTATCATATGATCCTCTGCCTATGTTTGAAATCCCCTATCTCATTTTTATCACTAACTGCTAATAACCCTTCACTGATTCTTGAAGTTAATGGTATGCAACAAACACGCTTGTCCAGCTGTGTTTGTGAAACACAGGGATAGCAATTTGATAAAATATTGTCCCTTTCCTGACTATCCATGCTTTATACACCCTTATCTAAGTGGCTTCAATGCTTCATCCCTTCTGTTTCCTCTGCTGCTCCATGTCAATATTGTCTGTTTATTCTGCAGGGAACATACAGGCTTTATTTGCACAACAGGAGTACAACAAGGCCCCAGATTTGGCTGAGGCTTTTGGTGGTCAGAGTACCTCCTGCAGATGAGGCTTGAATTTTAGTGTTATTCTGGACTCAGTCTGAAAGATGCATACATTCATTCAGACTAGGATTCAAAGGCAACAAATAGCATAGTGATAGATAGCTGCTTCTACCTTTTGGCATGTAAGCAAAGGAATTATCAGGCTGTAACCACAGAGGCATACAGAGCCTGGAACAGACTGGCAGGCATTGGCCTTTATGTCAGCTGAAAGAGAAAGCAACAACAACAAAATGTAGAACACAGAACAGTAGTACTTCAGAAAGTTTCCCATTGAAAACAAAGAAATCTCAGCTACTTGCAGAACATAACATTTGATGAGATTTCTGAAGAGCAGAAGGACTAGTTTTGAAGTCCCATGGAGATAGCTAAACAAGAGCCAGATTTTTAAAATCACTCAGTATCCGGCTGTTTCCACTGCAAAAATTCTGCCCCAGTTTTCAAACAGAGCTCAGCACCACCCACATGCTGTGTTATTTCAAAAGCTTGCCCTAAGTGACTTCACACCTGGGTTCATTGCTTCATTGGCTGCCTGTCAGAGAGTCAGGTTGCCTCCCTTTCCATCTTCTTCCACCCCTTTTGAAGCCTGATGAGGTCTGAATAATCCGAACTATCAAACAACTTTTCTGGTTATTGTATAGACAGGGAATATCAAGAAATGCACCACACAGACAGTGTCACTATGAACTTTACATTTCTGCCAATTTACCATGTGCTTTTGAGCTGCAAGAGCCAGCATTATACTTTGACCTGCCAATCATGCTGACTCATGTCAAATTATGTCATCTTCCAAATGTCTGAGTTTGGGGGTCTCAACCTATTTTCACATGCAGATGAAGCTGAGAATTTCTTTCTCCCAAAGTCTATAGAAAAGCTGAAAAGACAGCAGACACCAGATGCCATGATTCAGGGAAGACTGTGTCACAGGTGATGTAAAACATTATCTAGCTATCAACACCTGTAGAAACTGCTGTTTTCCTTCATCTGCATGTCAGTGCGAAGCTTTCTAAGGGCAGGAGTAACCCTTTGTTAAGAGAAGCCAGCCTTGGGGGTCATAAACCACACATAACTCCTATATTCTCTCTCAAACTTTCTGAGAGATTGTAGCAAGTCCAACAATGGGGAAGGGTAACATCTTCTCCCCTAGTGCCTACTGTCTTGCATGGTTCTTGTGTAAGCAGGGGGTGCAATTCAGCATATGGAATGAATCACAGAAATTCTAAAAGTAAATGGTGTACCAGAAGAACAAGAGTTTCCTTTTATTTTGGTTATTAGGGTCTTTGTTTGTTTGTGTTTTTTTTTTTTTTTTTGGGGGGGGGAGTTATTCTTCCTTTAAGTGAAGATCCAGGAGACAAAAAAGGAAGGGCAGAAAATGGAGTTGGTTAAAAAAGCAGCCCACCACACAAATGGCCTCAGACTGTGCACTCCTTGGCATGGTTAGCTGAAGACATTTTTCGTCTTTCAGAGATCAAAATGTCTCTTGCTCAAACCAAACTCCCTCAAACAAGAAAAGGCCTGAAAAGCAAGTGAATTTCAATCTTTTGTAAAAAAAAAATCTGTTGTTCATTTCCCTATTGGAGAGAGATATAACTCCCCACTTGAAGCTTTTTCCTCTGTCATTCCTCTCATTTTCTTGATCCCCCTTGCTGTGTGACCATGTGACATACAGCCATTTGGTGAGAATCAAGAGAGATATTGGCAGTTTGGGAGCTCTTGTTCCTGCTTATGTATGCAAACAACATAATTGCTAAGTGCATCATCTGTTGTAGTTTATACATCCACACGCAGCATAGATCAGGACAGTCTTCACAAAAGGATGCAGTACCTTTTTTTCTTCTTTGCTTTTCTGGGGAGGAAAATATTAGGTCTTGGGGATCTCACTGTGCCACAGGCTGAACAAATGCCCTAAAAAGTGATCTCTGCCCCAAATAGCTTATACTCTCAATACAGCTGCAGAGAACCAGGACACAAAACAGTATATCTATAACTCTGCTTCTTTATGCACAAGTTTGAAATTACTTGACAAATAATTTAGGGAGGTCTGCAGCAGGTGTGGAAGTTAGCAAAGCCATACCCAAGGTTACAAAAGCACTCCACAATCACAGACCCACCAAGCAGGAGCTATGTTGCTCCAAAACATTATATAACCGAGAAACAACAATGAATCAGTCTGTAAATGCTGGTCTGCATGTCAAAAATAACAGCTATGTAATACTAAAAGGTCAAAAATATTAAAAAGAAAATCTAGAGAGAATATCAGAGGGATGTCCAACTGTCCTCCCCACCAATTGTGCTGACTCTCACTGTCGCAGCAAGTGGACTTCTCATGATCCTCTGCAGCAGAAGCCAAGCCAATATGATCTTTAAAAACTTCAGATGTAGGTTAGACAGACCCCTCAGCTGAAAGTGGAGACTGCACAGCCATATTGTAGGTCTGAGAAACCAGCCTTGTGCTCCACGATGACAGCAAAGGAGGAGTTGTTGCTCCCTTTCGACCCCCCTAAGTAAATCTGCAGTTACAGTGTGCCTTGAATTCCTTCACTGAGTTGCATTTCTTGCACAAGACTCCCCAGTTATGCTTTAGGACCTGCAGCAATAGAATCCTACTGTTCAAAGACTTTTTAGTGTGTGGCAGATCCCACAGATGTTTACGGTAGGATCCTTTACTCATTGGATTCTGATTGTGTTGTTTCAGGGGATGACAGGGAACCTCATCTCCTCTGTTGCCTGGAGTGCTATGTCTCCATTTAAGCAAAAATTCAGACGAGAAAATTTCCCCTAGACAGTGGTCTTTAAAAGAGCAGTGTATCTTTTGCAAACACAAGGAGGACCTACTGAACCTCCATCAGTGCTGGAACACCAGTTTCCTCTCAAACTAGTTCTTCAGCAAAGCCTTTGACACCATCTTCCACAGCACACTCCTGGAAAAGCTGGCAGCCCATGGGTTGGACAGGGGCACTCTGTGCTGGGTCAGGAACTGGCTGGAGGGTCGGGCCCAGAGAGTGCTGGTGAACGGGGCTGCATCCATCTGGCAGCCAGTCACTGGTGGTGTCCCCCAGGGATCAGTGGTGAGCCCTGTCCTGTTTAACATCTTCATCAATGATCTGGATGAGGGGATTGAGTCCACCATTAGTAAACTTACAGATGACAACAAGCTGAGGAGGAGTGTTCATCTCTTGGAAGGCAGGAGGGCTTTGCAGAGGGACCTGGACAGACTAGAGAGTTGGGCTGATTCCAATGGGGTGAAGTTCAACAAGGCCAAGTGTCGGGTCCTGCACTTTGGCCACAACAACCCCCTGCAGCGCTACAGGCTGTGCACAGAGGTGCTGGAGAGCAGCCAGGCAGAAAGGGATCTGGGAGTGCTGATCATGAGCCAGCAGTGTGCCCAGGTGGCCAAGAAGGCCAGTGGCATCCTGGCCTGCATCAGGAACAGTGTGGGCAACAGGATGAGGGAAGTGATTCTTCCCCTGTACTCAGTGCTGGTGAGGCCACACCTGGAGTGCTGTGTCCAGTTCTGGGCCCCTCAGTTCAGGAAGGATATTGAGGTGCTGGAGCAGGTCCAGAGAAGAGCAACGAGGCCGGTGAAGGGACTTGAGCACAAGTCCTGTGAGGAGAGGCTGAGGGAGCTGGGGTTGTTTAACCTGGAGAAGAATTGGCTCAGGGGTGACCTCGTCACTCTCTACAACTCCCTAAAATGAGGCTGTAGCCAGGTGAAGGTTGGTGTCTTCTTCCTAGCAACTATCCATAAGACAAGAGGGCATAGTCTTAAGCTCTGCCAGGGGAAGTTTAGGTTGGATATTAGGAAGAAATTCTTTACAGAGAGTTGGCGTTGGAGTTCCCACTGCCCAGGGAAGTGGTGGATTCTCCATCCCTGGAGATGTTTAAGATGAGACGGGCCATGGCACTTAGTGCCATGGTCTAGTGACCGTGGTGGCAGTGGATCAAGAGTTGGACTTGATGATCTCAGAGGTCCTTTCCAACCCAGCTGATTCTATGATTCTATGATTTTATGATTCTGTGATTCTATTCCATGGAGCAGAAAACTACACTGTTGGATGCTACCTTGTATGCAGCAGCACCAGAAGTGGGTGTACTGGGCATTGGGCATTTTCCACACATATGCTTTCAAGTGATGCTTTACATGTGCACACAAGGTGCTTCTTTTTTTCCATCTGTACCATGGGGACGTGGCCCCAGGCAGAGCCACAGCCACTAGAGGGCATTTGAAGGACATCAGATCAATAGTAGCAGGTGTCTGGCCACCTGATGAGGCAGCCCTGTTGATGTGTCCCACTGTGCTAAGCTATGGTGTGCAGCAAGAAGTCTTATCTCAGTGCCTTTCTCATTCTCACTTCCTGCAGTTGCCCTGGGTGCTCTGAGATAGCAGCTTGCAGAAAATATGCCATAGGTTGTTCCTACAGTGTATCTGCATCTACTGCTTCAAAAAGTCAGTAGCTGAGGTAGAACAATTCTTCTTAATAGACCACTAAATCACTGCACCTTGTTTGATTGCACCCTTCAAAACAGCTATGCATGTAGATATCAGAGATAGTTTTGTTCATCAGTTTTAATCAGTTGTCTGTGACCCCCTCATGTAGTTTTTCTTGACACTGAGTTAGACGTCCATGTTTTTCCTATCTTTTTCCATCTAATCTCTCTTAATGGAAAGAGCCAGTCTCAAGAGCCAGTCAAACATAGACCTACACTCCATACCAGGCTCTTTTCAGTAGATGGAGGAGTTGAATGCAGCCTCCTGTATTCCAAATGAAGGTCATGGCTTTCAAAACAAAAAATATTTGCAGCAACTTCATCACCATGTAACTGTCTGCCATCCTAAGGGAATGCCTGACACAGACCATATGAATTGTCTCATCAAGCTTAAACAACTACCCTGACGATCATCTTCTCTTCCTCTTTTTTTTTTAATTTTTTTTTTTTTTAAGGAGACAAACAGTACAGAAGCAGCAATGGAAGTGCATGCACTTGCACAATGACTTTATGGGGAGACGACTCCCCATGGGAGAAGCTTGCATGAAGCACTTTCAGACTTGTATGTCTGGCAGTTGCTTGAGACATGTTGGAGAAAAAGGATGGCAGGACAAGCTTCCAATTGCTGTGGACCAGAAAATATCAGGAGAAGAGTGCCACAGTTGGTCCTTGTCTATTGTCAAGCTTTTTTTTGTAATCTGAGAATGACCAAGTACCACCTCAGTTATCTCCACATCAAATTGCTTGGCAAAACTTCAGATCCTTCGAGTGTCCTTCTGAAGAAGTGCAGGAGTCTTGCAGAATTGATGCAGGAAACTTAATGCTTTCCATAGACTTGACAGACAGGACACCAAGCCAGCATCAAGTCAGACAGGTCAAACCCTACAAAACCAAGAAGGGAAATGGCGTATCTGTCCCTCAGACATCCTCAGGTTGGGTCGCATGGACTTGTGGAGAGGATTGGAAGCCCTTTGGGTACAGACTCAGAGACTCAATCCCTACGCCTGGCACAGCAGCACAACACTATTACTCATCATTATGAGCCAGAATGCAGCTGGTGTGGGCTGGGAGTGGTAGGCTTGATTTAGCTCAGGACACACACATTTGTGGTCCTGTGAGCACCTGTCTGCTCTTGGAAGCAATCCTGCTGGACATGTGATGTAGCATTAGTGCTCCTGTGCTTCTCACTGGTTTCCACACTACCCTTCAGCTTTCAGGAGCTTGGTTTGAGCACATCAGTCAGGAGAGGCACTTCTATACAAAGCACCCCTTAAATCTCAACAATACTTCAGGAGGTAGTACAGGGATTATTTTTATGTCAGAAGTAGTAACATGAGCTATTTCCTAGGACACAGTAGCAGACTTGTGGGTAGAGCTCAAGAACCTTGATAACATGATTTTGAGTCCAGCATCCAGCTTTTTACATAACAAGCCAGCTTTTACAGGCATTGGGCTGCCTATTTCCACTCATGGATTAAAACCTGGCAAATCACAAACAGAGCTAATTGGTATATTTTTCCCTTAAAAAGAGAATTTTAAAACACACCAGTACTGGGAATTGTGCATGATATGTTCTGCCTGGAGGAAAACAAATTATCACTCCAGCAGGAAAACTCACATTCCCAGGGTCCTGAAAGCAACTCCTGTTGACTCTTTCTTGTTTTAGTCTGCAGGGGATTTGAGAGGGCTAATTTGAAGCAGAAGCAATGGGGGAAATTCTCTCCTTGTGCTCTCTTTTATCTGACTGTCACACAACAGACTTCCTCAAAGTCATTAAGGTAAATGCAGATTACATATCATACACAACAGATAGTTGCTGCAAATCTGGACTGGTACATTCTTTAATACTAGTTTCAAGGAGGCCATGATGCCATCACTGATCAATAAATTTTAGCTTTTATTTTTTTTTCTCCTACAGTGTGGAGTGCTGCTCGGAAGGAGGACAGAATCAAATAAAGTATTTCTTTCATAGAGTGAACAAAAGGCACTTGAGTTACACAGCTGAAACTTCCTACTGCTGCTGGTTTCAGAATAACTTTGTCAGTTTAGGTGACACAGGTGGGAGAAGAGTAGTGTGGTACCGTAATCCTGCCTATCACAAGAACTTGGTATTTCCCTTTGACAACTGTGCGCATTCTGGAATCCACTCTTGAAAGTCATCTGATCCAGATCCTGCAAAAAGCAGGACTATTGCAAAGATACTCCAGTCTTGAAGAACGAGTTGGCTGAGGTGACTACTCACACACATCAGGTCTCAGCCAAAAAGAAAGAACATGAGCTTCACAGATCATCAGTTCACAGTTTCATCAGCAACCTTACCTGTCATAAAGTCTGCACAGATACTGGACTTTAAAGTGAGTTGAAATTAGGTGAGGAACCCTTAAATACCATATTTGCATAATCTTGGGTTCTGGCATGTAAGTCTTACCTTGGTGATGTGATGGGGACAGGACTGCCCTGTGCTGATGAAGTCAGTGTGAAGAGGTTAATTTTGCAACATCGGAGAAGAAAGGGACAAAGGTAGAAACAGACCTTCAGTGATGGGTGCAAAAAAGTCCTATATTTGAAAGGTATATTTGTTCTCTTATATTAGTACATGAACGGGAAGAGCTGGGATGCAGAACCTTCAAACTAAAACAGTGGAAGTTTAGAGTCTTCTGGAATAGGTCTTATACATCAAATTTTAGTGTTCTGAATAAAGTAAATAATTTATCATTATTGCAGTGCAGTTTTGGCAAAGTGAAGCTACTGTATGTATAGAAATAGTAATCCTTAGAGTTATATCAGGTTTACATCAGGACTAAGAAAGGCTGAAGGTGAACATTAATCAGATAGTAAATACAAAATAAGAATACTGTACAGTGTCTTCTGAATAAATAAATACAAGTGTGGAGGTTTTAATCTAGGCCTTCCCTGGTTACCAGTTTGTAACCAAGGAAAGGGCAGTATTCCCAGTATTCCATACGATTTTTACGTAAATCGAGGTATAAATAAGAAGGGAGGAGAGGCCTTCGTGCTCTCTTATCTTCCGACGAAGTTCGGGAACAGTGGGTCCCTGCATTGGTCTCGCTTATCTAAGGCTGAGGCCTGCAGTATCCACTGACCTGCCACGTGGAGGCTTGGGGAGTGCTGGCTGTGTGTGTGTCAATCCTGTTTTTTTCTAAAGGATGTGGTGAGATTTGTTTTACTAGTTATTTTACTAATTCTCGGGTTTGATTGTGTATATATGCTCGGTGTCCTTTTTTTGTTCCCTTTTATTCCTTTTCCCCTTTCCCTATCCCTTCGGGGAGTGTTTGGATTCCCTTTTGCTGTGTACATAGCATCTTAACTGTAATATACATAAAATATATATTTTTTTTTTATATATAACTAGCTTGATTTTCGAATTCTTCAATTTGCATAGTTTTTTTCCTTTGCCCTGGGGGAAGTAGGAAAAGGGAAGAGAAAGGCTGCTACTGGGGGGTTGGGCATTTGGCAGGAAGCCAAGTCCAAACCATCACAACAAGGTTGAGTAATTTATTAAGATACCCAAAGCATCTTGCTGATCTCTGCAGAGAGGGTTATTCTCCTTACCGTATAAAATGAGGTTCAGTGTTGGGCCCATAACACAGTATTTGTCAGTATTCTTGTGAGTATTTGTTCTAATGCATTTAGTAAAACTAGTTGAGATGCCTGTATGTGGGTACATCCCAATTTTAAAAATTAAGCAATAATGAACTTTCTTCTAATTTTATTTTTTTTCCTCTGGTGGTAACATCTGCTGTCATAAGATGATAAGGTGTACTGCTACAAAGGCTTTGAGAATCCAAAACTAACATGTAACCCTGAACTTTGTCATCTTCCTGGTAGAAACCTGGGGAAATATTTGGAGGTGTTTATGTTTACTGGTAAAATATCTAGTTTCCTTCAGTTAGATGTATTAGCTACTTGTAGATTTTAAAACATTTTCTAAGCAACTGTGTCTGCTTTATGTTGGGCTAATGTTGCATCAAAATCCTTAGCCTTCTCCCCAGTCCCCTCACTCAGCCTGTGGTGTGAGAAAGGGCAGTGCTCTACTTCTTGCGTAGCCAAGGGTCTCTCTGGAGACTCGTCTTGGTGGATGAGAAGTGTACCCCAAGGAGGCACACAAGCATGAAGTGTAAAGCAGCTACTGACTTTGGTGGGCTTCCTCTCATTACTGTTCTAGTCCCATCTCTTATACTAGTATTTGGAATGAGTAAGCAACTTAATGTGGGGATTTTTATGCCTCTAAAAATAAGAGTTAATTATACAATTATTTGTATAATTAGGGTTGTAATATAATAACATTATATATTATAAATCATATTGTATTATTATAATATAATCTTATATATTATATATTATATATTATATATTATATATTATATATTATATATTATATATTATATATTATATATTATATTGTATTGTTATAAGATAACATTTTTGGCTGGGCAATTGCGCTTTGGCCACTACAGTTTTTCGTATTGTAATCTCAACGATCTTTCAGTGAAGGGTAAATTACAGATGAAGTATCTTACTGAGAATAGCACCGTTTTTCTGTAGATGGCTCATAGAAACAAAAAATAGTTAATAACATTAATTGAGCAGAATTCTAGTGTAGCTTGCCAAGAAAAGTATTTGTCTTCTGCTGAACACCCTTTGTTGCACTCTACAAACAAAAGATGCTAGAATGACCTCAGCACCTCTTTAGCTTTTCTTCAAAGTCACCGACATGTTTATGATTCAGTTTCCTCCCCATCTCAGCAATAAATACCTACATAGCAAAGGCCTGTAAATCTGCCATTCAAGCAGCAAAAACAACATGCCAATCCAATAAATGACTCCCTCTCAGTGTTTTTATTATCCAAAGAGTGCTTTTTTTGTGTGTTCCATCCAAAAACACCATCCTGCAAAGTTTACTTTGCAATAAACAAGGGAGGTCCAGCAGAGATCAGCAGTAGACCAGAGGAGAGATAATATCACTAAAGTGGGATAAGAAAGAAAAAAAGAGATAATTATTGCTGAGCATGCTCTTAAATCTTGAGTTACTAAATGATTTTGCCCCATTCACTTTCCTACAGAGATTATATTTTTTGAAAGTGGCCGTTCATAACTATATTCATTGATACTTGGATATTTAGCAGTGATGTGCATGGTTTGCTACTCTTTCCTGCTTTCTGAGTAAGAAAATAAGTTATCTTCCTGTACTTTTTGCTGCTGACCCACAAGTAAGCAATATTCAAGCAACAGATAGTTGAAGCAGATCCTTTGCAGACAATCATGAGTTTATATATGTTGACTAAGTATATTTCAAAATTTTATGAGCAAAGCAATCTGTCATAATGTAAGCTAGTGCATTCATCATTTGCAAACTGAAGAAAAGACTGCCCTCACTGGGTAGTTTGCTAGTTACAATTGGTTCAGCATCGAAGTATGTCATAGAGAGGAAAACAGTCTTGTAATGCTTTTCTCTCAATGCTAAAACAATATTATTGCTCTGATTTATAAATGCAGCAGAAAGATGGGGTTAAAAATAATTTTGTTTCACAATTACAAATTTGATTTTGAGAGTTAGAGTAGATGTTATCTATGTTTGTTTCCCTAAAAAGGTAGATTTTCAACATTTCTTTATCACTTAGGAATTAGGACAAAACACCTGCAAACAAACAACAAACAAAGAACCCCACCAAAACAGAAGAAAAGAAACCAGCAAACCAAACAAACAAAAGGCCTAGAAATCAAAAGCTACAATGCTTTTATGTCCTTAAAGACTTGAGATTGATTGTCTTCCATATCTATGGGCTCAGTTAGTTGCACAGGAGTCCACGCATTTTCCTTCTTCAAAATAAATGCCCCTTTCAATTGTGGCACAATCTTATATAAATAGTTTTTTACCTGCTTCAGGAAAAATAAGAGGAGGAAGAGGAGGAAACAAACAGGATGATTTTAATTGTTTGTCAGATTTCTCTGCATAGATGGCTAGATTTTAAAAAACTGAGGCACTTGCTTCAGTAGGTATATTTTAAACCTGGTGCCAGGAAGGGAATAAAGTAGTGTTACAGAGGAATGGAAAGGAGGCCAGTGCCACTCCTCTTCAATAGAAGGCTTCTGAAAGACAACAAAGGGTGAAGATGAACAGAGAAGGGAGATGTGATTTGGAACAAGAAGGAAAGTCAGGAGTCTTGAAAACAAGATAAACACAACTCAACCCTTTCTGCATAGAAAAAAATAGTGTTAAAAGGAACAATCAGCTGAGGAAGCTGAAACCTAGAGATCCCAAAGTAGGGTTCAGTGTTGGAAGTGTAAGAAGAGGGAGAAAAGAAGAAGGAAAAAGTTCCCAAAACATGAAAAGCTGAAGCACTGCAGGAAGACGGAAGGGGTCAGCTCTGCCTCTGTTCTTCTGCATGGCAGTAGCAAGGGCTCAACACAAGAAGGGTATAGCAGTGCACTGCAGCTCACTAAGAAGAGCAGTTTCCACAAGAAAAAGAGAGCCATATCAGAGTGGTTTATCACCAGCTATACCTATTATTTTTTTTAATGGGGTTTTTTGTTGTGCTGTACAAATAAACCTAATTTTGAACAGGATATTGTCCTTTTGCTAGTTTTCCCTGTAGCTGAAGTTCTGTCAGTATCTCCTGCCCTAAAATACAGACCACTTTGTAATGATGCTGCAGTGCACTGTTTCAGGGACAGCAGGAAGAACATCACTTTGATAACCGTGAGGCCCCTACAAAAATAAGAGCCCTTCAAAAAGAGATGGTTTGGCTGCTTGTTAATAAAGTTTTTAGTATATTTTGTCAAGAAACAGTGCAAAATCACAAAGTAACCTGTTGGGCAAAGCAAAAGGTCCAAGGAACAATGGGAAGCCAGGAGTGACTGTGGTTTTTCCAGCTTCAAACTACCTCGTTGATTGCAGCATTGTAATAATAGTGCTTTGCAGACAGCTGTGCTCTTTCATAATTCACTGTGTGGGAACAAGGAGAAATTAAGGGACACAGAGCTGTGCCCAGCTTTCTCTCTAGCAGGACCTGGCCCTAGAGACAATGTTGCCCAAGGCAGAAATAAGGACCATCTCCTTTTTCCTTATTGCAAACTGAAAGATCGGTTCTAAAGAAAACATAAAAATGGCAGCTTTTAAAATGCCTGCATCCCAACTGTTTGAAAATATCCTAACAAAGACCAGGTAACAGTTTGATCCTCTTAATTTAATCTCTACCTATTATAAATTCCAGTACCCTGCTATGACACAGGACTTGGAAAACTATTTCTGCAGGCCTGATTTAAGAGCTATCTGTAGAAAGATTATCTAAGATGTCTATCTCAGGTACCTGGAAAACCTTAAGACATCTTTATGGGAGAGAGCTGTAATTATCTGACACACCAGGAATACAATTCAGTTACACATCTGTTGTAGAAGCAGAGCCAAAAACCCACAACAAACTGTGCAAATTACTGCAGAAGACTGGGGAGTCCAGGTGTTAGCCATCAGGGACTGTATTCAGGTTGCTATGTGTCTGTTCCCCAAAGCCTTGCACTACAAAAGATGTCAGGACAGGGATTCCTTCAGGTGCAGTGGTAGAGTTGTGTCCATCAAGGACAATACTGAAGATGTGACTTGAAGCAAGATTAAAATGCAGTATCTTTGGAGCAGTATTATTTCATAGAAACACTGCCTTGCTTAACTACTCTTGCTGAATAGCCAGCCCACCATAAAATATGAGAAGAGGGGTAGGGCTAGCACAGGACAGGCATGGATCTGCCCTCTGAGGCTAACCCAGCCAGTCAGGCTCTAGGAGCACAGCACAGCAGGCAGAGGAGGTGAAAACAGCCTCAACCAAGTGGGCAGCCTGAGTCATGTCACATGAACTTTATGAAGACACCAGCGCTTTTTATGGAACCTTTAGTTAGCAGCTCAGGAATGCTCTTTTTCAGGAAACGAGAAAAGCTGTGTGTATGCATTCCCTGAGGACCTTGGAAAGAGGACGTGAATTCTGGTACCAGTGCCATTCACTTAGCTTGCTGTCCCAGACCAAAGTGGGCAAGAATTTTTTCAGATAGTTATGGTCATTCTCAACATTACCATATTAAAACTTGGGTAAAATCCTGCTGTCCTATCAACTTTTTTTACTTAGCCTTTCCTCAGGCAGATTCCAAAATACTGAACAAAACAGACTTCAGGATCTAGCTTAGGGAATTTTTTTCTCCCATAACAAGAGGAGAGAATAAGTTTCATTCTGCTCTAAGAATCTGAAAAAGATTTGTAAAGTATATCCACAGAAGTAGTTTCCTCTGTAACCCTCATTTCCTGGCCATATTAGGCCTGTCACATTTCCACTGATCCATTGATCTGCTTCAGGAAACAAACCAGATCTCAATCTCTCTCCTGAAGTTTGTTCTGTTTGTACCATAACCTATCAGATAATCCTAACTGCATTGTCTTGGATATTCACTGCATCCTTGTTAAACAGGGATGAATGCTTGATGCATAAATCTTTCTGTGCTTGTCATATTCTGTTGCATGTCATAGTGTTTTTACAGTATTTAGAAATGATGGACTTAGCCAGCATTTGTGCCCAATGCTGTGGCAGTTTCAGTCTCACTGACTTGCTTGTTCAAGATAAGACACCGAGTTTCCACTGTGAGCAATACCCACTGTGACTGTGTGAAAACTGAAAACCTTAAGGCATAAACTTTATCACCAAGCAACATTCACCATTCTGCAGAGGGCAGGCCTGTGCATCAAGTTCTGCTTGAATCCCTGCACTGACCACAAGCTCTGTGAACAAACTCCAGCCCTCCCGCCCACAAAGCTGAGGAGTACGACAGTCACTCACTCACTTGCTCTGCAGTCACACAGTCTGCTGTTTCCAAGCGTGTCTTTACCTCTACCTTGACCTCACTTGGTATTTTCAGGCTCCCAAAATAGTGCACCAGGAGAGGGAATCTTTATCAAACCTGCCTGTTGTTGGAGATTGTGAGTCACCTGAGGATGAAAGCAAGTCGACTTACAGGGAATGGAAAGCAGCATTTGCAGAGAAAGATCAGCTGGATAAGGACCTGGAAAATAGCCACTTTGGACTTTAATAATGTGATTTATGTTAAGGGAAATAAACTCACACGTGGGTTTTACTCCCCATCTTATGTTCCTTGTTTATGGACTTTCTGCCAAGCCAGCACAGTTACAGTTTTCCCTTGGGTTGAACTACCGTGAGGTAGCAACCAATGAAATCGTTTGGCGGGCTCTAGCCCAAAGCCACTCCTCAGTTACCACCCTGTTCAACCCCTTCATGATTATGTATACCCTGTTATCCTATCGTTGTAAGAGGATTTGCATGCTCCTCCCTTCCTCCGCCCAAGTTCTCGTCCTTTCTTTCCCGAACCCTTTTTAAACCCTCCATTTTTGCAATAAATTAGATCGGCCCCGGCTGTTACCTGC
>NW_020955320.1:40368-48217 GCF_003031625.1 Empidonax traillii | reverse complement strand
GTTCAACCCCTTCATGATTATGTATACCCTGTTATCCTATCGTTGTAAGAGGATTTGCATGCTCCTCCCTTCCTCCGCCCAAGTTCTCGTCCTTTCTTTCCCGAACCCTTTTTAAACCCTCCATTTTTGCAATAAATTAGATCGGCCCCGGCTGTTACCTGCACTGCGCCTGCGTCTTGCGTCTTTCTTATGTAATGTGCTTGCCGCACAGCCAGTTGCGCGCTCTATTTAAGATCACAGGAGAGCAACGGACCCCAAGCTGGTCAGAACCCTTCCCCAACTAAAAACTGCAACAAATGGCGCCCAGACGCGTGGCTCACCTGTGATCTCTGTGTTCTAGCGGAGAATCCAGAGAGCGCACCCTGGGTATCAACCACAGGGGTGTTTGAAACCCTGTGGCTCCGGCAGTTTCCCTGTTGCTGTGGACCTCCGCCGCGGCGAGTCCCCCATCCCTTCAACACTGGTCGTCCACGGGAGAGGTGAGCAGCAGGGGACCCTTCCCTCCCACTACCCGACTTCCAAAACCCCCTCTTCGTGATTCAGCTTTTTTTCTTCCATCTACAAATTTTCGCCTGTTACCATGGGTGCGTCTCTCCGTAAGCCGGAGAAAGACATATATAAGCGTGTACGTGGCGTTATTGAATCTAAAGGGCACAAATTTGATAAAGCCTCTCTTAAAGCCCTTGCCACTTGGATACAACATAACAAAGGCACGCTACCCGAAGACATTACATATGACGACTGGGACAATATTGGCGAATTAATGTGGAAAGCGGAAAAAAAAGGGGATAAAGTGGTTGCAAAGGCGTTAATAGCATGGAGACTAATCCTAATGTTACTGCCCAGAGACTCTAAAACCACCACTGCCTCAGTCTCTGCAGCAAGCTGTTCTCCGTGTCCCAAAGATGACGTCTCGCCCCGTGCTTCAGAGATATTGCCGTCTCTGCCACCTCCCATACCCAGCATGGCGGGATCGGTATCTGCGGGGGAGGGGAGACAAGATGGCCGCGGGACTTCTTCTTCTTCTTCTTCTCCTCCTCCTCGCAGCGACTCTGAAAACGGCGGGAAACTCCATCTTTCTCAGGGGGTAGAGGAGGGCGTGGTTGGGGGGCGGAGGGTTACCCACACAACACTGGGACACACCTCCCTCTTACGTCACCCCCGTGACGCTGTCACGCCCCTCCCAACCTTACGTCATCCCAGCACCCTCCTCCTATTACCACCCCCTGGATATGTACCCCATCCAAGACCACCCTTCCGGGCCATAGGATGTAAACATCCGCCAAAATGGCGGCACCCATGGGCTGCCGCTTGCTCCTACCGCTCCCTACCCGGTTTCCCCCCCCCCCCCGTGCTTCAGCCATCATTACAGCCTAATACCAGCACCCCTTCTAAACTGCTGCCACCTACCTCCACTCCGCTTTCCCCGGTTACACCTTTACTTTCCCCGGGGGCTTTTCAACGCTTTTCCTTTGAATCCTCTTACTCACTACATACAACTCATAACACCTTACACAGTAACACAGCAACACAAACCCAGTCAGCTTCCATCGAATCTCTTACTGACAATGAAAGCCAAATCCCCAATACACCTCCACCTCCTTTAAAAAATATTATTGAAGGTGCTAAGAAGAAAAACTAAAAAACCTACTACATCTTTAAAAATTACACATAAACAAAGTATAAGTACCTCTACTCAAACACGTTTACCTTCACCTGTGCTAACAAAACATACAAGTACCTCAGCAGACAGTGTCATCAATAACAACTCCACTGCTGATGTTAAAACAAACACCTCTTCCACATCTCGTGCAGAAGTATACCATACATCTGCTACTATCCAGGGCCGAATAACACCAGGCCCCTGGATGGATATTACTCACCAAGTGGCTGATGCTCATGAACAGGCATGGAAAGAATTTCAGGCTGATGCAATAAAAGCAGGAGATTTGGAAATGCTTAAAGCTTTCCCTGTCGAGTTAACTGAAAATGGGGCACCTCGGTGGACTCCATTCTCTTATTCAATTATGAAAGATGTAAAAAAGTCAATAACAGACTATGGCTTAAATTCTCCTTTTACTATAGGAATGATTGAATCCTTTTTTCAAACCTATACCCTAATTCCAAATGACATCCACCTCATTACAAGAGGTTGGTTCCCGGTTATTCAGTTCTCAGCCTTCAAGACAGAATGGAGGCTCTTAGTTAAAAAATACATCAGAGAAGGCGGAGAAACACATGGCTTAACAGCACCAAAGGCCATAGATAGAATGCTAAGTGAAGGGGATTATACCAGTAATGCTGTTCAAACATGCACACCAAAAGTGATGTTAGAAAAATCTAAAGATTTAGCACATAAAGCCATTATTAAAGTAATAAGAGTGACTACATCTACACCATCATATGCTTTAATTTTCCAAGGAGTTAAGGAACCTTTTTTAGATTTTGCCACTCGTTTAAAAGAAACCATTACTAAACAAATTACGGATGAACAATCCCAGGAGGTTTTGTTTAAGTCCCTTGTGATTGAACGGGCTAATGAGGAGTGCTAGAGGTTGCTAAAGCCTCTCAAAAATCCCACGCTTCTAGATATGATTGAAACTTGCCACAATGTAGGCTCCATGAAAGAGAAAGTAAAAGCTCAGGTTCAACAGTTTCATCTAATGATGTGTACGGCTCAAAATAAATGTTTCAATTGCGGTGAATCTGGCCACATGAAGGACAAATGCCCTTACATCCCACGTCCAAAACAATTACCAAAATTTAATTGCCAGTGATGTGGAAAGGGAAGGCACTGGACCTCCCAGTGCCGATCCCTCACGGACATAAACAATGAACCATTGCCACCTTTAAAATATCCAAATTTTCAGGAAAAAAGGGTAACTTTTAGCACTCCTCCAGCCTCTCTTGAGAACTTAAACACCACCTCCTCGGGAAACTTGCCCAAGAGCGCCATGAGGGGCGCAATGACAAAAATACCTTCTCACCATCATTGCCAGTGCCAACCTCCCCTCACCAGAGCTGTCTCCGATCCCACTCTAACAATAACCGGGGTCAACTAACTCCTTTTACCCATATTCCCCTTTACCCACATCACTCCCAACTGCATCTCATCTCAGGGGAAATGACTATACAAACTTCAACTCCACAACTGCTACACGACAGCCATGGATATCTTGTTTTGCCTTCCGATGCTGCACTTCAACAGGGCATTGTAGCCCAAACTGAACTTCTACCCAATTGTAACTCAAATGCTGTTTGTGTAACTGTCCATGTTTTATTACCTCCATCAGAAGTTCCTGCAGAGCAACCCATAGCTAATCTTCTTCCTATTTCTCAACTCATTTCTCAACCCTCGGAGAACCAGCAACTTCAAGCTAACTGGGCTCAAGTACTGACTGCAGAGCAACTGACAATGATTGTCCACGTCAAATCACCAGCTGGAGAAACCTCAATTTTAGGCTTACTTGATACCAGTGCTGATGTAAACATAATTGCTCAGCATGATTGGCCTCACTCCTGGCCACTTGAAAACTCTTTATTAAGTGTTTCAGGGGTGGGAGGTTCCTTAAGGCCGCGGAAAAGCAAACTAATAATTCTTTTCACAGATCCTGATCGTCAAACGGCTACTTGTAAGCCTTTGGTGCTGCCACTTCCCACGACTTTGTGGGGGAGGGATGTGATGGCACAGTGGGGAACAAAAATTCACTCAAATTTTTAAGCCTGGCCACTGGAGAGCAGCTACTACCTGCATTGCGGTGGAAAACTTCCACCCCAGTATGGGTAGACCAATGGCCTCTTCCACTTAAAAAGCTGCTCATATTACATGAATTGGTTAAAGAACAACTCCAATTAGACCATATAATCCCCACTGTGAGCCCGTGGAACTCCCCTGTTTTTGTTATCCATAAGTCTTCTGGAAAGTGGCGTCTTTTACATGGGTTGCTCCGACGAATTAATGACGTTTTAGAACCTATGGGGTCACTTCAGCCAGGAATGCCTTCCTTGTCCATACTCCCACAGAATTGGCCATTAGTTGTGATTGACATCAAAGATTGTTTTTTCCAGATTCCCCTTCATCCCAGTGATATTGACAAATTTGCCTTCACTATTCCAGCTCTGAACACCGGAGAGCCTTCCCAGAGATTTGCATGGAAAGTTCTGCCCCAGGGTATGAAAAATTCACCTACTTTATGTCAACTTTATATGTCCAAAGCATTGTCCTCAATTAGGCTCAACAATCCAAATTCTATCATTTATCATTATATGGATGACATTTTAATCTGTGCCCAAGATAAAAGGGAAGTTAAACATACTCTAAATGCAGTCATTTCCAATTTTGAAACTTACCACCTGCAAATCTCTGGTGAAAAAATACAATGGACATCTCCGTGGCTCTATCTGGGCTGTAGAATCACTTCTACCTCCATTACCCCACAAAAAATTATTATCAACCATAACATATCCACCCTTAATGACCTTCAAAAGTTACTGGGAAATATAAACTGGGTCAGACCTCAGTTAGGGATATCAACAGATGAATTGCATCCTCTCTTCACTCTTTTGAGTGGGGACCCTGACTTAAGTTCTGCCCGATCCCTAACACCTGCAGCTAAAGCTGCTTTACAAATAGTAGAACAAAAGCTGTCCAATATGCAAGTGTACTGAAAAATCCCTGATATTCCACCAGTGCTTATTGTTATGCTAGGACCTGCTCAACCTTTTGCTCTTATAGGTCAAATTCCACCCTTGCAAAATAACTTTCTCCTGTGGGAGTGGATCTTTTTGCCCCACCAGTTTGGTAAAACCTTAACCACTCTGCCAGAATTAATTTCTAAAGTTGTCTATAAAGGACGAATTCGATTGTGGGAAATGTCAGGGGAAGAACCTGAAACCGTCTACCTCCCTCTGGCATCCAATCAGTACGAGCAAATGCTGATAACCTCACTTGATTTCCAATTAGCAATTGCAAACTTCACTGGAAGTGTTAAATTCAGCATCCCCAATCAGCGAATTTTACAAAAATTACGATTAATTCCCATACAACCTAAATTTGTCCAGTCCTTAACCCTACTCCCAAAAGCATTAACAGTCTTCACGGATGGTTCAGGCAAAACCGGGAACGCAGTGATAGTCTGGAGTGCTAATGGGACCTGGAAGCAAAACATACACAAAGTAACAAGGTCTTCCCAAATTGTTGAGTTGTCAGCAGTTGTTCGTGCATTCCAAATTTTTAATCAGGTTGCATTAAATATTGTCTCCGATTCTGCATATGTAGTGGGCATTGTAAAAAGAGCAGAAAATGCTTACCTAAAACAAGTTACTAATCAGACCCTTTTCCTTTTATTTTGACAGCTCCTGATCCTCATTCAAAACTGGCATGAATCATTCTTCATCACACATATTCGCTCCCATTCCACTCTCCCTGGTCCTATAGCTGAGGGGAATCGCTGTGCCGACCTTCTGACAGGAGTGTCTGTTGTCCCCAAAATATTGGAGCAGGCAAGGATTTCCCACGACTTTTTTCACCAGAACGCAAAGGCATTAACCAAACAATTCCAAATTACCCAAAATCAGGCCAAGGATATAGTCAGGGCCTGCCCTGACTGCCAAAAAGTCACCCCTCTCCAACCTGCTGGGGTAAATCCCAGAGGTTTAGAACCTTTACAAATTTGGCAAACTGACGTCACCCATGTACCACAATTTGGCAAGTTAAAATTTATCCATGTTTCTATTGATACATTTTCAAAATTTTTAGTTGCTACGGCACACACCGGAGAAAAAAGTCGAGACGCCAGAAAACATTGGACTCTGGCTTTTGCACAGATGGGAATTCCACATCAAATAAAGACTGACAACGGACCTGCATTCGTGTCCTCAGGCACCCAAATTTTCATGCAGCAGTGGGGCATCAAACACACCACTGGCATCCCTCACAATCCTACAGGCCAGGGAATAGTGGAACGTGCCCACTACACCCTAAAAAATATGCTTAAAAAACAGGAAAAAGGGGGGTTGGGTCTCACACCACAGGAGAAACTTGCAAAAGCGACCTATGTATTAAACTTTCTTAACAGGCAAGACAGCGAGGACCAGCCTCCGGCCCGTAATCATTTTGCAAATAATCCATCTTTACAGCAGCAAAAAGCACAAGTTATATACAAAGATCTACTTACCAATCAGTGGAAAGGCCCCTTCCCCCTCATAACATGGGGAAAGGGGTATGCTTGTATTTTATCAGAAACAGGAACGCTATGGGTCCCAGCTCGACAAGTAAAAGTACACCCTGGATCTTCATCATCTTTGCCACCATCTCAGCAGTCAACGGACAACTGATAAACAGCATACTTCCAGGAACACTGCAGGGTCATGGGAATGTGTGGGTAACTCTGGCAAAAAGTGTAAAAACAGACTCTGTGTGTCTAACCACCCTTAACGTTGGCAACCCTTTCAAATCTTGTATAATTGGGTTTCCTTTCAAACATGCTGCAGAATGGTTCTTCAGAATTCATAGGACAACTGAGGAAGAACCTTTAGAGATAGAAATTTTAGGTTCCATGACGTCTGAATTTTGCTTCTTTTTTAGTGATAAAGACTCTGCATTCTCAGGAAAACATCACATAACCCCTAATTCTCCTTATTACAAAAACGCATCCCTATGGTGCACCAATAACCCTGTACCAACACTATATACCCATAATTACAAAAAATCTAGAATACTTATGGAAGATGAATTTTTTATTTGTGGAGATAGAGCTTGGCCCAGAGTCTCATCTTTTCCAGTTGGGGGACCTTGTACTATTAGAAAACTGACTATATTTAACTTTGCCAAATTTCTTTTTTCAAAACCCCAAAGTAAAGAAAATACTAAGATACCTTCCCTTTCTCAAAATGAAAAAATTGATCTGTGGAAAAAATTTTCAGTCCTTTCTAAAATAGAGTCAGTGCAGAGTTTTAAACTCCTTAATAATATGAAACACTGGCTTTTGAGTGAAACTCGTGCCATCAGCATCACAATGCATAAGTTATTAAAAAATTCTCTGATATTCAATAGTGTGTCTCTCAACTATCGAGCAGCTATTGATTATTTTTTACTGACTAATAATCAAGAGTCTCAAAATTATGAATTTCAGAATCTGTGCTGTTTTTTCATTTCAGTAGCGAAACTGACAAAACAAAGTTTGTTTACTACAGTTTTTCTACATTCAAAAACCTGTTTACTGCTGCTCGAAAACCAGATAGCTTTTACTCTAGTGATATATTTGATGAACTAAACTTACCCTTTCTCCCCAACTGGTTGAAACAAATACTTTTAGTCTGCATCTCTATCTTGTTAACCTCTCTCTGTTCTTACCTAAAAAGAACTGCTACTAGGTGTATTTTTTCAGTTCATTTAAAAGACAAAACAGGAGGAATTGTTGGAGATTGTGAGTCACCTGAGGATGAAAGCAAGTCGACTTACAGGGAATGGAAAGCAGCATTTGCAGAGAAAGATCAGCTGGATAAGGACCTGGAAAATAGCCACTTTGGACTTTAATAATGTGATTTATGTTAAGGGAAATAAACCCACACGTGGGTTTTGCTCCCCATCTTATGTTCCTTGTTTATGGACTTTCTGCCAAGCCGGCACAGTTAGTTTTCCCTTGGGTTGAACTACCGCGAGGTAGCAACCAATGAAATCGTTTGGCGGGCTCTAGCCCAAAGCCACTCCTCAGTTACCACCCTGTTCAACCCCTTCATGATTATGTATACCCTGTTATCCTATCGTTGTAAGAGGATTTGCATGCTCCTCCCTTCCTCCGCCCAAGTTCTCGTCCTTTCTTTCCCGAACCCTTTTTAAACCCTCCAT
>NW_020955320.1:31830-40009 GCF_003031625.1 Empidonax traillii | reverse complement strand
ACCCCTTCATGATTATGTATACCCTGTTATCCTATCGTTGTAAGAGGATTTGCATGCTCCTCCCTTCCTCCGCCCAAGTTCTCGTCCTTTCTTTCCCGAACCCTTTTTAAACCCTCCATTTTTGCAATAAATTAGATCGGCCCCGGCTGTTACCTGCACTGCGCCTGCGTCTTGCGTCTTTCTTATGTAGTGTGCTTGCCGCACAGCCAGTTGCACGCTCTATTTAAGATCACAGGAGAGCAACGGACCCCGAGCTGGTCAGAACCCTTCCCCAACTAAAAACTGCGACAGCCTGTAACAGTGGGTTGTGCCTCAAACACCTACCAGTGCATTTCAATATATCATACTGGAGTCACCTGCAGCAGACATGAACAGCCTGGTGAATTTTAGATTGGCTGCAAGACTGCAGGCAGTCCTGCCCAGTGTGAAAGTACAGTCTTCCCCTCTGGCCAGGAGAGGAGACCTTCACTTTACCTTGGCTAACCTTGACAGATGCTCACAATCGTGTATCCTCATACAAATTCCTGCTGGAGACAGGCAGTAGACTTCAATTCCTGAAACAAAGTGATTCAAATAGAGCCATACTTGAAAGTAAGTTTAAAAAATCTTGTTCTCTTTTCCACCAGGAGCAAAAAATCCTTCATGATATCCCGAAGGATATCATAGTAAACAAACAAAAGGCAGTAGCCTCATGATTCCCTTAGCATCTGTGTTACATGTTGTACTATTAAACAATGCACTTAGATTTTGCTCCTCTTCTGTTACTAGTTAAAGTGCTTTTAATAAGTTCATAAACCACTCATTCAAGATTTGGTGTTTAAAAATACCCCCACACATGCTCAAGACAAAACAGAATAAAACAATCTCTTTAGAGAAGAGAAATTTTTACCAGCATAGAGGTTTCATGTGTAAACAAAATTCTCCTCACAAGAAAACACAATGATCATCACGACAGATTTACTTGCTCAAATGGACAGTGAGGTTTGGACAGGATGTGTGAGTTTAAGGGAAAAGGAGTGAGGCAGATGCTGTTTACTTCAAGCCATGAAATTCTACTCTTCTTCTCATCTTCCTCCTCTTCCCAGATCAAGCTCACAACTCCAGGTTTAGCAGCAACTGAAACTTTTCACCTGTGAAGAACTCTGGGAAAAGTATCATGCTTGAAAATGGCCATTTCATTACTTGTGAACTGAAGCAACTGGGGAATGCTTTGAGACAGGACACCCCAAGGTTAAAAAGAAGGAAATGGTCCTTTCCTAGATCTCTTCACCTGCTGTTGAGCCTTTTATCTCTCACATGTTTAAACTTGTGCACACAGCAATATCTGGTGTCCCTGCCTCTCTGTACAATTGTGTTAGGGTCATTACGCTAAAATCTGCAGCTTTCTTCAATCTTTCCCTTGCATATCATTTGTCACACTGACAGCTTTCCACCTGATGGGCGTGTTGGCAGCACACTCATACTCTGTGAGAGTGAGTATTCGAATACCTACCATAAAACAGCCGTTTCTGAATCTAGCTGGAGAAAAATCTACTAACTAGCAATTCCTCCTCTCTACTAACCAGTGATGGAGACTTACAATGCCCCAGCACCCATTTCTCAAAATAGTGGTTTGCATCTAACATGATGAGCATCTAAATCCAGCTTCTGGTCTGAGCAGTCCTTGAGAAAAAGCCCTGTCACAGGAGACTACTCTGAAGATTGAGGTGAACAAGTTTCCACATCACAGCTAATCCCATGGTTATCAGCCTCTGCCTCAGCCTGCTCTGAGCAAGCCGATCCATGACCACAAAAGTGTCCATCAAGGGGGAGGACGTCCCTGAGGTCCAGTCTGGTACACAATCTCTGTGGAACAGTTGAGAGACCTTGTGTTTTTATGGAATTATAGAATCATTTAGGCTGGGAAAAAACCCTAGTGTGAGGCAGGGGTATCATGTAGTACAGCCATTAAGGTTGTCTTCAGTTTAATGTGAGTTAAGTGTAACTCCCATCATAAATTCCTTTATATGTCTTACTAGTAGGAGATTTTGACATTTGCTTTCTTCTTTCTCACCATGAGAGAGAGGGATTGTTAAAGATTGTACCTCTGAGAAATAGTATCGCAGCACCAAACTCACATGCCAGCTGGGTTCCTTGCTGTGCAACAAGCTGTTGAGAGCAGGGAGGAAAAGCAGAGAGGAAAAGCATGGCTCAGGCAGCTGGAATCTGTCTATCATGCCCTTGTGCTTCTCTGCAACCACAGGTGCACTCCACCAGTAGTGGAGCTCTTGGGCTTCTGCTGGAGCATTTCCACATGCAGAGTGATAGCATTGAAGTCCAGCCTTTTATTTATAAGCTTTCCATGAAATGTGAATGAGGTGGGTTGACCCCTGGCTGGATGCCACGTGACCTCTAAGATGCTCTGTCACTCCCCTCCTCTGCAGGATGACAGACGGACAAAATAAGATGGAAAACAACTCGCCGGTCAAGGTAAAACAGCTTACTAAAGCAAAAGTTAAAGGATGCTCACTCAAGCAAAGAAAATGCACTTCATAGATTTTATTCTCTATTTCCCATCAGCAGTGGGCTACTTCCCAGGAAGCAAGGCTTCAGCTTGCAGAGAAGTTGCTCTGGAAGGCAAACATTGTAAATAACCAATGCCTCCCTTCCTCTTCCTTTACTTAGCTTTTTATATCTGAGCTGACCTCATGTGGTGTGGAATATCCCTTTGCTCATTTTGGATCAGTAATCCTGGTCATGTCCCAAGATTTTGCCCACCTCCAGCCTGCTGGTAGGAAGGCAGAATGATGACAGCATTGATTCTGTACCAGCACTGCTCAGCAGCAGCCAAAACACTGATGTGTTATCAACACCCTTCTAGCTACCAGTGCAAAGCACAGCTCTGTGAGGGCTGCCATGGGGAAAATGAACTCCATCTCAGACAGACCCAATACAGTGCCATAGACAATAACGTTTGTTTTAAAGCCCTTTTGGGCACATATCCTTGTGATGTGTCCTTTCCCAGCTGAGGAAATGTGCATGAGGAAACAGCCCATCATCAAAATCAGTGGCTAAAGTGCATAGCAGGGTCTCAGAGGTTTCTGAAACTGAAAAAATAACAAAACACAGTAAAAATTTACAAAGCAAACTCAAGTGAAAATATACTTTCCTTCATCTTCTAGAAGCAATTGGATTTTCAAGTCTTCTACATTTAAAACCACATAGTTTCTTTAGAGCTATGGGGCTGAAAATTCAGGTAATGTCAATCAAGAGAATATTAACTACTTTGTTTGTCACATTTGAATTAATGACCGAGACTTTTTCATTCTCAGAGAAATGCTCAATATGGAAATGTGCCTTCTGGGAACACAAATAGCCCACAAAATTTATTCGGCAATGATAAACAAATGAATATTTGGAGAGGTATAATTAAGCATAGAAGATACAAACCTCTGTGAAGAACTAATTCACAGTCAAATTCACCTTGCCTTGAGAACCCAGATTACATTGCACATTGCTGGATTATCAAACTAGTGTTTCAGTACCTTGTATTGCCAGGGTTTCAGAATGGTGTAAGTTAGCTGCTAATTTTGGAGTTTTAAGGTGGAATTGGTTTAAACTTTAACCATGTCAGTGTGTGGAGCAGGAGAGTGTGTGAGAGTAGTGCCTTATTGCAAAAACTGGAGTTCTTTACTCCTCCCTTACATCAATCAGCTAAATCTGAATTCAACAACTTTCAGGGAACAGAAAGCTATGGAAGAATTTAAATGTTACTTGAGAAATTTTCTGTCTTCCTTATAATTACTACCTACTCAAAAAGTGTAACAGCCAGCAGATGTCTCTGTAGCCACTGAACAGCAACACACAGAGGAGGAAAAGCAGGGAGGAAGAGTTTAATGGGTAGCCTTTTCTCTTTAAGGTTTACTTCCAGGAATGTCAAACCTACACAGAAAATTCTGGAATAGCAGAGACTGACAGCATTATCACAACACTCACTAGCAAGGAATAAACCTCTTACTTGGTTTTACAAATAGCAACATGAATGCCTAAGAGCTCTCTGTTTTCAGAGCAGTTAGTCAAAAATAAGAAGTTTCTAAATTTGGTGTCTTTGCCTGTATTTTTCAAGCCATTTTTATTCTCCAAAGGGGCAAGCTTGTGTGTGCTGTCCCTAAGTTGACCTGTACCTGTGCTCCTTGTCCTCCCACAGGTGGGGATGACTATCAAAAACATACCCTGCTCTACTCCAACACAAGGCATGCAGCTTCCGGCTTTCCTTTGCTAATGTATACACAGCAACATGTGAAAAAGAATAGTATTTGCCCTACCAAAAAAAGACACTTTGTTGTACATCAGATTCCCTCCATGGGGAGAGGAAGCACTGGAAAATGAGACATGTCAGTTATGAGTCACACTATCTAATGAGCTGATCATAACTTAAATGTTATGGCTGTGAGACCAATATATGACTGTGAGAGCAATAGAAGAAGCTATCTGGTAACAAAGCACATATTTTCTACCATGGTGAATGATTTGTAAGCCTGGTGAGTTGCTGACTTGTAGCCTAAGTCTCCTGGTAGCATCATTTTTATTGAACACTAATGATACTAAATCTACCTGGCAGGTAGATTTGTGTAGTGTCTGTTTCTTGTACAGAGACAGTCCCTCTTAGCACAAGGTTATGGCTGGATGGTTGGCTTTTGACTTGGGACAAGTGGGGAAAACACTTCCTCAGGGAAGAAAGAAATTCTCTAAAGCCTTTTTTGCTCTTCCTGAACTCTGAGTGACCTGAGATCAAGTGTTACTTGCAACTGACTTCAATGGAACCTGCTTACTTACTATAAAAGGAGCACCTTTTACCTCTTTTCACAGGTAACATGAAACAAATCAACATTTGATTTGTTTACACCAACACTGATGTAGAGAGGCTGTTGGATTCAGCTGTTGCATCTCTCTTGTGCTGTATCGCTGCTGAGGATGGTAGGGAGCACAGGCTGAGGCTGCATGCTGAGAAAAGAGCCCTTGCTCTGCCTGCTGTATCCCCTGACCTGTTAGACCATGTGCAAGGTACAGCCTTTAGCAGCAACCTCTTGCCATAACACCTACATGCATACACATGCCACTTTATGGGAGGAAAATATAACAAGTAAATCACTTCCTTTGATTCAGTTCTCAGATGACAATATCTGTGTAAGGCCACAGTTTATCTTTTCGCAATCTTCTAATTACTAAAATTAAAGAATCCCATTTCATTCAGATAATGCAGGAGGAAAATCCTTACTGGCCTTCTGATTCTTGGTAGAAGATACAAAACAAATGTGATCCTTCTCCTCTCCTTTCCAAGCAAGGTGGTGAGTCATTCAATTTACAGGGGAAAAGGTCCAGATGGTGGCAGATATCTTTATTACATTATGTATATTTATATGAAAGGGTTTTATTTTTCCTTTTCTTTAATTTCCACGAATTATATTTTATTCCTCTGCTTTGTTTTAATAAGTAAAGTAGCAAGATTTGTGTATCTGTTTTACCCCTATTTTATGAAAAGTCTGCAATTCGTACCTGTGATACATGTGATACATGATGCTGCCACAGGAAAACTAGCTAGTGTTGTTACAGACCTTCATCTTAATTATGAAAATTTTTAGTTTAAATATAGGGCTGAGCATGCAAAATACAGTACTAGGCCATCTGTTAGTTTTCCATCTGGGCTTGTTTGCAAAATACTCTCTGTTTCCCTCCTAAACACTATTTATAATTTTCCTTGGGGGGAAAAAAAAAAAAGATGACTAATCTATGGCACACAAAGGATAGCTATTTGCATGCAGCTTTTAATAGAAGTGGCTATATGGTTCAAAGTAGTAACAAAACATATTTATTTGTTTTGCGTGCAGGTGTAAAAGCTCACATGACTTCTAAACACACGCCAAAAAAATTTGCCTATCACACTGCTTTTAACTAGCAAAAAGTGAAAATCCTCAAGATGTCTGATTTCATGGTAAGCTTACAAATGAGGATAAACAGTTAGCATTTTGAATCCCTGATCTGGATTTTTGCAGTCATTCTGAACTGGCTTGTGTTTCTTGTCTCGATTGGTCTGAAATATTCGCAGAGGTTTGATTTCTGAAGAGGTGCTCAGTTCATAAAATGTCTTGAGCTGAATATCCCAAAATTACTGCAATGGCTAGTCATTTGGTCCAAAGCCATATTCTCCAGACCAGCAGAAGTGTGGATAATCGGTTTGGCCTACCTCGAAGCACCAGTTGCGAGAAGCCCCCTGGAAGCTCCGTGGGAGATGCATGCATGGGATTGATTTCCTGCTGCCCTCCAAGAGCACCTGTAGGTCACTAACAGCATAATCTAGGGCATGGACAATGGGCTGCTGTGAGTTATGTCCTATTTTCTCTCTCCATTCAGCACCAGAGAGCAGTGAAGGCCTCATTCTCTGGTGGCTATTCCCTAATCACCCTTTAACCCTTTGAGTCAGGTGTCATGATGTACCTTCTATGGTCCTCCTTGCTAGCCCTAATGCATCATCTTTGGCCAAACTTTACTGGGCAATTTCCTGAGTGGGAAGAAAGAAGGGGCTTATTTTAAGAGTTTCATGATTTAATAGGCAACTATTCAATAGTATCTTACTCTCCTCTTCACCTTCTCTTCATTTATCACTGAACAGGAATGCCCCTGCTTGTTTTAATTCTCCATAAAAAGGCAAAGGCTGATTTCTACTGACTAACTTGCATGAATAGTTCTGAAGAAGTTCTTTGCAGCATCATGTGGAGCCTTTTTTTTTTTTTTTAATTTATTATTTGTGAGCAAAACTGAAACAGTTGTGTTTTAGAAAACACATTTAAAAAAAAGGCCTAGGATAAGTCACCAGGCTCCCTGACATTGTTTCTTCAGGCTGTCTCATCATATTGAAGGAAGAAGGGTTAATTGAAGCATCTTGCTGCAGGGCCCACTGTTCTCCCCCCACCATTTTCTCTACCTTGCTCAAAGGAGATCTTGTTCTGTACAAATTCTGCAGACCTAAAATACTTACAGGTGCATTGTACAAAGAGCCCAGAGGTAATAAATCTTAGCCAAAGGAGCCAAGGTAAACATTTCAATAGGTAAATAGGCCCAAAGCCAAGGGTTTCTTTAAGGCTGAGCGATTAGAACACAAGAACAATAGAAAAAACGAAAGGTCACAAAGGTCACCCGATGAAGAGGAGGGAATTTGAGACCCCATGAGGAAGTAAGGCAGGATTTACCACCATAATATTCCTCAAAATAGAGACCACACCTCAATCTCCGCCCCTAACTCCGCCTGTTATGAATATTGTAATCTAATGATGCAATAATATGAATATGTATGTGGTTATGATGTAATCATTGCCAAACCTGTGTAAAATACTCATTCTAACCTAACCAGCTCGGAGCCTGTTTTCCCAGCACTAGCTGACAGGCTGCCCAGCCGTCAATCAATAAATACCTGCTGCTTAGGCATAAAACTCTGTCTAAACAGTTTTATCTGCTTTTTTGGGGCATCAATATGTCATTGCTCTTGCCTGTCTGTCTCCCTGCCATCCCTGTGGCAGGATGTTTTAAGTTCTCTGCAAAAAATGCTATCTTTTTTTTCCTCTCTCACTTTTCAGTAGTATGCATTAATGCATAAATTGTTGCAAGATGAAATACTATGAAATGGCTAAGATGAATGTGGAAGATGAATGTGGAAACCATCCAGGTGCCATCACAAAGCAACCCTTCTCTTCTCCCCAGATCTGAAAAAAATGGTCCCTGACTACTGATGGTGAAGGACCACACCTGACAAGTTGCAGCAGCTCCTATTCAGAATCCTTACCATAGTTTCAGCAAGACCTGAAAACTCTATACTAGTAATAACAAAATGATGCCCCAAAATGCTGACTATCTTTTGAATGTTCTCCTGTCAAAGCTGCCTTTTCTCAGAGTGCTGTATACATTTACAGTGAAATAGAAAATCAGAGGAAATAGAAAGTTGATGCAGGAGGTACAAAAGATCAATAACATACTGAGTTTAAACTAATAGATGCAAACATTAGTAGCTATTTACTGTCCATTTAATTAACTTCCCCCCTATCCATGCTAACTCCATTTCAGTTCTTTCAGTAATGGATAACAACCATGGAGTGCATTTTGAAAGCATTCCTCCCTCACAAATGTTTGCATATTTATGGCTAGATGT
>NW_020955320.1:0-28577 GCF_003031625.1 Empidonax traillii | reverse complement strand
ATTTCTCCCCATCGTGACATCAGAGGCCAGAGAGACAGTTGCACCCACAGGCAGCGTTACTGATGTTGGCTGCAAACTGGCAGCAGAGAAGACATGGTCCAGGGCTATCACTGAGACGCAGTGTCTGCTAAAAGGTCTCAGTGTCAGGTCTTTGCTCAATCAGTGAGGCAAGTAGCTGCAAACTCTTACAAGAAGAGGCGGGGAAGGGATTTATCTCCGGGATTTGCATTTTAGTAATTGTTATTTTTTAAAAATTGAGTTTGCCTTCACCTGGCCTCTGGTGCAAAACTGTGTGAGTGAGAACCAGAGGCAGTATGCTTCCTGGCTTTTGAGGGCACAAAACAGGGCACTACATGGCTACAGAGTAAGAGAGGAGAGGGTGGGACCTTACTGAGCCTTCTTTCCCTCTGTATAAGAGGCAGAATTGAAGCATCCTCCAACCCTCCCCTGATGCAGTGGCACTCACCCCTCCACTCTGGACAAGACACTGGGGAGAAAACTCTGACCAGCAGCATATTTCTCCACCCCTTCACCTCTCTGGGCATTTTAGTTCCAACTGAAAAGGTCTGCCCTTTCTTTTCCCTTTACTCCTAGTTTAACTAGAAGACTTTTTTCCTCTTTAATCTCTCACAGTTTCCCTTGGCTTTAGTGCTGAAAATTACTCTTCTCCCAGTCAGAACCTGAGCCTATGTTTAAGACTGCTTTACATTAACCATTTTGTGTTAAAATATTCTCTGTTGCAACATTCTGGTTTATCTACTGATATGTATTTTTTGAAATTACTGCTTTTTACAACTTTCTAATTTGTTTTCCTGTCAAAGCATTTTTAAATTTAATTACTGTGTATCATGTTTTTGGATTTAAAACTGTCAGATAAATCTGCATATCTGCATAACTGTGGGGAACTGCACATGTTATCATTCAACAATTGCTGCTGGGCAGTTAGCAAGATCTTGTCTGGGATTCGTGTTCAACTGCTGCACACTAGCACTGATAAGATGAACTACTGATTAGTTGTCAAGCTGTGTGCAGTTATGTCCTTGATTCTGAACAACACAGCAGACTATTCAGACTGTACAATCCTTCAGCAAAGTAGTATGCACAACCTACTTTACTTCAGTCAGTCACATGTAAAATGCTCGTTTGGCAGTCACAAATAAAATGCTTACCTCAGACAATAAATTTGTTCTGGCTTCTAAGAGAAAAAGTGATGTCATTTACTTTGTGGGGTGGCCAGCAGACAGGTGATTCCTTGTCAGTCCCTAGGAGCTGAAACTGTGTTTGCTTTTGGCCTTTTAAACGAGGATAAGCCTACTTCTACATACAAGGACTGGAGTACTCAATCTCCTGCAGGGGGGGAAAGGAGAGCACTGGGGAGGGGGGGAAAGGAGAGCACTGGGGAAGGAGAAAACTGTAGTGCCTGTGGCTCTGTGCTACTGACCCCACACCATAACAAGGCACCACGAGTGGTCAGTTATGTGCAAAACAGCCTTTTCTTCCTGGTTAAGGGTCTGGGCCAAGTCAGGCAAAAGAACACACAGCACTGAGGTGCAGTAGCCCAGATTCTGAATTCCGAGAGGAACCAGGCTCCCTGAGGTGGCAGTGGCACTGGTGCCAGAGGGGATGCAGCTGCCCTGTGAGAGTAATCGTGGTGGTTCACTGATACACAACATCAGATAACATGTCCTGCCAGCATCCCTCCAGTGCTCCTGGAGCCCAGCTAAACAGGGGTTTTTCAGGTCTGCAAGAGCAGTGGTTCCTATGAGGATATAAGGACAACCTCAGTCCCTACCAATATCCTGATGTGCTTGTTCAGATGCAGTGTGCAGATATGTGAGAAGTTACATCCACACAGGACAAAGAAGAGGAATTATGTTTCTCCTCGCTCTTTTCTGTCTCTGAAGCTGCCCCTCTATCAGCTGATCAAGCAGACTTGGGTAATGGATCTCCACCACAAGGGACAGGACTTTCCAGACCTCCCTGTATCTATGGACTTAGGGTTGGTTAAAACCTATAAAAAGTTGCTATTTTCTTCTGCTCTTTTCGCAGTACCACACAATAACTTTCTGTTCATATCAGTTAGCAGTAGTTGGCACTTCTGCAGGCAGTTCACTGCTTCAGACACAGGGAGACAGTTCCTGTGTTTTTCACACACTACCTACTGACCTTGTTTGTCTTTGATGTCCCTGTTTCTATTGTCTCCTCTGGTGTTTGTAGTTGAAGCTCCACAAAAGTGGGACTATACATGTCTGTATACACAGCACCTGGTGCAGTAGAAGAAGCCAACTTTGTGCTCCTGCAGTATAGATAAAACATGCTTCCAAACTACCAAGCATAAGATAGGGGAAAATGTAAGGAGCAAAAAGATAGCAGATATAGGGGTGTTGGTGGCCTCTATCAGCAAAGCCAAAGATCTGCTGCAATGCTCCCATGACTGTTCTTTCAATTAATCTTGCTGCAAGTTAGACACAAAGTAGCTTTTTCATCATAATTCTCTTGCATTTATTCCTTACTTGACTCATGTCATACTTGTGACTACTTTGTTATTTTACTATTAAGAATGTATTATTTATCTTTTTAATGAACAGCCTCTCTGAGGTAAAGAGAGAATTACAGTGATCTCTTGATACATCCATCTCTGGTTTTTCATTATGTGCCTGAGGTACTCAAACTGAATGAACTTTACTGCCATCTGGAGATGTAGTATTTTCATTTCTGTTTGTAATTTTACAGTGTCGTTACAGAGCCTCATTCCTGGGGTTTAAAGAATAAAAACAGTTTAGTATTTTACTTATTGTAGTGCTGTACTTTATAGTGATTAGGTGCAGAAATGAAAGTCATCTCTGGCATCTCATGAGAGATGAACCAAGCAAGTAAATCCACCTAAGGGCAGGCTCCTACCTCCTGGATGTGTGTCAGGGGAGGATGACGGCAGTGCACTGAAGTCCTGCTCATGGTTAGTCCCAGACACAGGGAAATGAATGGATAACCCATGCCCTAAATCTGTAGTATATACTGTTGCCTAGATGGCTATGGGGAATAAAAGACTCCAAGCCAAATTAGGTAGGAGATAAGGATACAAAGGCTTTAATGAGCCCCAAGACTTTCTGGAACACCCCCAGCGTGCGCGCTCCTGAAATAGAGATGTTCACAGTTTTTATAATGATTTTCACCCAATCCCGTCCAGCCACCACCCAGGTTCTGCCCCCACCACGCCTCTTGGAAATTGGGTCTGGGGGCGTTTTGGGACCCCCTCTTCTTCATCTTCATCTTCCTCAGAGCACATAATGTCCTTGGAGGCCTTCCAGAATTCTAGGCCTGAAGGTTATTGAGTCTATGGCTGTATCTTGTTCCGTAGGGTTAGGGTTTCTTCTACAATTCTACTTTGAAAAAGAGACTAAACAGGCTGTGGAATTTAGGGAATTGATATGGGAATGGGTAACAGGGGTTTGAGCTGGTGTGTTAAAGGGTAAAGGGATAATATGCTGCTACTCTAAAATCTACATTTACTACATAACTACTTCTAAGATCTACAAAAAATAAAAAAAATAAAACATCAAAACTCTAAGGAATCAATACCTATCAGTATACACCTATCAGTATATGGAACTGGTGGAGCGCTAGCAAGTGTCACAGGCAGAACTTTGTAGTTGGTCTTACTTTCTGCTACCCTACTGTGAGCTTTTGTACCAGGCATAGCAGTGCGCTGCATGTGTAAGTGGCCACTAGGTAGGACATTTTGTCATGGGTGTGAAAGTCTTCATAGGAGGGATACATGATCTTGTACAAGATCCAGGAAATTTCATGTCAGACCCTTGCAAAATACTTTACTAGACTGCAATGGGTTGACTTTGAATGTCAGGTGCCCACAAAGCAGCTCTATCACTCCCTCTTCTCAGCAGGACAGGGGAAAGACAATAAGATGGAAAACAACTCATAGGTTGAGAGAACATAGTTTATTAAAGAACAAGGTAAGAGAGAAAAAATATTATTCTCTACTTCCCATCAGCAAGCAACATCTGCCCGCTTTCTGGGAAGCAGGACTTCAGCACGTGTAGTGGTTGTTCCAGAAGGCCACCATTCCTCCTTGTACCCCACCCTTCCTTCTCCTTTTCTTCACTTTTATATCTGAGCTGATTTCATGTTCTGAACTATCCCTTTGGCCAGTTTGGGTCAGTTGTCCTAGTTGTGAGATCTTGCTTACTCCCAGCTGCTGATGAGGATTGGAATTTTGGAGAAACAACGCTGGTGCTGTACCAGCATTGCTTAGCAGTGGCCAAAACACTAGTGTGTTATCAACACCTTTGTAGCTACCAAGGCAAAGCACAGTGCTGTGAGGGCTCTTATGGGAAAATCTCAGCTAGACCCATTACAGAGACTGCCTTGGAACTAAGCACAACATTATTTCAGTACAGAAACCACAGACCATCAAAGGAATCAAGTTTAAAACAAATTAAATATGTTTTTTGCTTAGTAAGCAGTTGATGTGTGAAGCTGCTTCCCAAAGGAAACTGTGGTTACAAAACATTTGTGTTTCATCAGAGGAAGATGGGATCAATGTTTAGAAGACAGAAGGTTGCTCAGCAAATCACATCTGGCTAAGGAAATTGCGCGTGCAGAAAATAAGTAAAGAATGGGAGAGTCTTGGGGACATGGCAGAGGGATATGCTTGTATTGATCTTATGCTTTCCTGGAAAACTGGAGATGTGCTGTTGGGCTTGATGCACTCTCCTTTTGAGATAGCACAACCCTTCTTATGTTGTCCTTTTATCATGAAAAAGTTAAGCGGAAGGTTAAGGGACTGATGAAAAAGAGGTGGAGTACTGAAATTATTGATTATTCTGAATTACTATTGTTTTTCCTTTTAAATGTTAATTCATTAATGAAAGCTCCTGCATAAATAAAGTGGTAAACTTAGCAGTTCTGATATAATTACATATGAACTTTTTTCCCATGACATAATGAAGAGCACATTTCGTCGAAGCACAGTAACCTTAACTGAGACACTTGCTTAATACTGCTTTTCACCCACAGTCATTCTTCCTATCAGTCTTACAGTATTTGTGTTATTAGTAGGAACATCTGTGAAATTATGTGTCTTTTTTTTTCAGAGTGCCACACTTTGATAAGAGAACAATTTAAATACAAGGCAGAGTGAGTATTGTTAGAAAAATGTTTTGCTTTGCTATAGTCATAGAAACAATAAATCTGCTTATACTCTTGGTTGCTTTTAGAGGCTTGAATCCACAGGGGGAAAAAAAAAGACAACAAGAACACAATTTCTGCTCCTGGAATGCTGTCACAGCCAGGACTTCAATTAAATTGACAAGAGCTGTTTTTTGGCTAAGTTGTGCTTGCAGAGAGGAGAGCAGCACAGGGACAAAGATGACAGGATCTGTAAAACCCATTCCTCCTTCCCCCACCAACCTTGCCTGCTATTTCATGCCCCAGTCAGTACCTGTAATTGCAGCACCTATGGTGTTTCACTGAGGTGACACCGTGCACTGAGCCGCAACAAATTTTTAAGGCACTGTCTACACAGGAGATGTTTTTTTCAGTTGATTCTTACTGGTTCAGCTTCAGTAGCATATGACTTCAGTATTCGTTCTGCGGTCCTCACATGACTCATTTGTGGTCAGTTATCAGGCTGTCGTGGTTTTGCTCTGGGTCAATTTGCTCATACACCTCACACACAATTACTCTTAGTTGAGAGAAGGTTTATGCAGACAAAAGAGACTGGATTTGGGAAAAATAATATTAACATTTATTATTAACAAGCTAAAACTAAAGAATTATATCTACAACAATTCTACTTAAGTAAAAGTACTATGTATTTACAGAAATACTTTTCCCCTCTTTATATCAGTCCAAGGAGGAGAAGCAGTCTCTATTTCTATTCTCGGAGCTCCGGGTTTCTTCAATAACTCTGCAGCACTTTGGTCGCAGCTGGAACTCTTTCTTTTTCTCTCTTGCTCTGTGTCGGCCTCCAGGGCTGGGCCTACCCCCCTCCTGGGCTAAGACCAGAGACTGGGGGTTACCCAGGCCCTGAAGGTCTTCTTTCTTCCATGGACTTGCAAGGGGACACTTGCCTACCATGGATCTTCTTCCACGGGGTTACAGGGGATAATGGCTTATGAGTCCACCTCTGTTTCCTGTGGAGGTCCCTCCCCATGGGAGAACAGTCCTTGATAGACCTCTCCGACATGGGTCTAGCATGGATCTCACACATGGATCCCAACATCCCTACCTGAGCTGTTATTTGCTCCAGTGTAGATCTCGTCTCTCTCAGAGTCAAAAATCTTCAGCACTAGCAGCATGGATCTCTCACTGAGATCACAAGCTTACCCAAGCCATCTTCGCTCCAGCATAAGCCTCAGGGTCACAAAGTCTTCAACAGGACTCTGCCTCATTTCAGTCCCTCTCATGAAGTCTCAATTCCCTTGTACATCCACAAGCTCCTTTGTGAGCTATATGAGGGTCTCCTCACCCCAACAAACTTCTTACAGTCTTTTCCCTGCTGAAGGGAGAGAGCGAAAGGGGGGAGAAAGAGCCCTCCTCCTTTGAACTTTTCTTCTCTCTCCTGCAGCTGCCAGCTTTGACCTTGGAGGTTCCTTATCTCTTTGCCGGAATTCTTCTGCAGCGATTCTTTGTCCAAGCAGTTAGTCCTCTAAAGTTTTTTTTTTTCTTCGCTCTCTTACAAGAGAGAAGGGAGGCTTCAGTGCCGCACCTGCCCCCAGCACAGGGCCGGGGGAGGAGAGGGCCTTGGCCCACCTCAGGGCCCACCACCACGTCTCCTACATGGCTGCCGCTCCTAATTTCAACTGCACAACTAAACTTCTCTTCCGTTTTCTTAAATATGTAATTAGCAAAGGTGTTACTGAGAGTTTTGATTGGCTTTTTGTCTGGAAATCCACCTGGACAAAACCATCCTCAGCCCCAGGGGCTGGCTGGCTGGGCAAAACCACAACACAGGCAATAAAACCCATTTTGGTGCGATTAACTTTCATTGCTAGTTGTTCAAGGTTTATTGAGTGTCGTGTCTTTAATTAGGGAACTAAAGTGTAAACTGCAGTGTCCTTTGCAAAGTCAAACCTGTGGGAATAATTTCAGGAGACAATTGCTGTTGCTGAGTAGTAACTGGGAGCCAAAAGGGATTCACATATGAATAGTAAATTAAGGTGTACCATAGTAACAGGAATTTATACCTGGAACACTTGAGTTCCTAATGACCCCATTTAGAGGAATTAGGTCATTTCTTATTCAATGGACTAGGAAATACTGCATTTTCTAAGGATACAAAGAATGCATATGACCGAGACAGGAGACTTTTCTGTTGTCCATTGGTAAATGCTGCCATTTAGAATCAGCCTCTGAGGACAGAATAATTTTTTTTTTTTTTTTTTTTAAAGTGATACAGTGTCTAAAAGTCTCAGGTGTTGACTGCCTGGAAAGAAAGAGTGAAATTAGGTAAGATTGTTTACTATGTCTTATTTTGTAACTCTTTTACATACTTGAGTTTCACGGAGCAGAGCTGGTAAGTAAAAGGGTGGGATTTACAGTAGAGAGACTAAGGGAGCTTGAGTGTTTCAGGTGTTCTGACAGAAGAGCCAAATACAACAGTGTTTTTTAAAATGGGTAGGATAGATCTTTTTTTCTCTAGTAGAAACACTGAAGACAGAGAGCTGCTTTGTGAATCCTGCTATCAAAGTGAATATAAAAGGCTGGAACAATCACTGAAAGATGGGTGAATATACTGTATGGACACACTGTCAGATTACAACTCACAACAACATTTTCAAGGGCCTGATTTGAGGACAAGATGCAGTTCTGAGTTTTCTTGCCTCTCAAATGAGCACCAGCATCACCATCCTGAAGTCACCTCCTTAAAAATTATGAAAACTATTGGTATTTAATTCTGACATAAACAAGAATGTGTATTTGTGTAGCTTTGGTAAAAATCACTGAACTTGAATGTCAGTTTCCACTTGGCACTCTTTAGACACAGTTTGAGGTTAGCTTCAAAACTGAAAACTAAGACTCTTTCAAATCCGTGTGCTAGACCACCTAACTCAGCTTGGGCAAGATGAAGCTGAAAGATAAATCTTACAAGCATGAGTTAAAGCAGTTGGATATTTCATTACAAGAGTAATATAAAACTGGCAAAAGTAAAGAACATCTAGATCTGGGCAGCTCTTTGCTGCCAGGTTCCCCAGCCAGGAGTATTAAGTGTTAGCCGCAGTTCTGATGCCCAAGCAAAGTAGCCCACTTACACAAGCTTGTCTGTGTGTTGGAAATGGTCAAACCATTTTAAAGTTCTGGAAAATTAGCATAAAAGAATGCTAGATTGTTCAAATCTTGCACAGAAATCTTGGCACTAACAGAGTTAGTCCCTTCAAAATAAAGAAGCAGAGCATTTGAAATTTTTGGAGAAACAGTATCTTCCCTTCTCAAATAAAAATTTGCCGGGCCATTCAGATTTTTTCAGAGTCTGTTTAGGCTGCCAGACTCCCCAGAGACCAAGGGCATTCAGCAGTGACTAGGAGCTGCAGGTGGGTCCTTTCTCCAAAGATCTTGCAGACTGGATCATTAGCTCCCAATCCTCTGAGGAAAGAGAACACTGTTGCCACAAGAGATATCGTGCCTTAGATCAGCTATATTCAAGGTTAACTATGCCCTTGAGCTGGATAAGTGTAATGATTTTTTTTTTTCCTCAAAGGCATATAATCAGCTTTCAGTAACATTTTGTTTTCCCTAAAATTGCATTTTCTACTCTGAGAAAGGTTAGCACTTGGCAGTATAATACCACAAAATGGTAAGGCAACTCCTGCTCACACCTAACAATGTGAGAAAAACCTGTGCTAGTAAAGTCTAAAAGCTACTGACATTCCACATTATATGTAGTGCCTTACAACTGCAGCATCATCTGATGAAGTGTTATTTTGCTTCTGATATCTATTGTTTTGCATTTAAAAGAAGTTCAATAGAACAAGGAAGTAAGACTGATTTTGTATGGGCTTATGTCCTATATCTCTGCAAAACAAATAAAATGATTAACTTTTTTCCCTTTACCCTTTACACAGCACAACCTTCAGATTCTTTCTGTATTTCTGGAATACCTCCTTTACTCCCTGTACTATTGAAATGAGACTACATGGTTTGAGTTCTCCTACTTGATAACAGCTGATGGCCAGACAGACAAAAAGGTAGTTTTTAAAGTTTACTTTGCTGTTAGTGGAGAAACTAGTTGAAATATGTCCTATAACAAACTTTCAATTTCCCACAAGACTTTTATACACTAAGTTATTTTTGAGAAATCTCTCCCTATCAAATTTTCTTGAGTCTACCAGAGTGAAAGTGGTGGAAAAAATAGTCATTTAAGCTTATCCTCCTTCAGAAGCCAGGGCTAATAATTTTCATTATATGTTTTTTGTTAAGTAAAAAAGTATGCCATTAGTGATTCTGCAACTGCAGTGAAATGGTCCTGGTAATTAATGGTATTTTGGTGAAATCCCAACATCATGTCATAAAACTTTTAATTTCCAGCCTTTTAAATAAATAATCTGCTGAGACTGGTTGCTTGTGCTATTAGCTCATTAGCTTCTCTGCCAGAGGAAAGGTAAACCTAAATGTTTGAGCCTGGGGGTGAGTGCAAGTTCTGTATTTGGGTGTCTGTGCCCAAGAATGTAGATTTTTATTTCTGACAAGAAGCTTTCGTGATCTGCTGTTTTCCAAAAAGGGATGCTTCCAAATTGTTTTAGTTATCATACTGTAAATAAAATACAACTGTGCTGAACATACCTTTTATTATTGATCTTGCCTTCTACTTGCTAATTCTTCCATTTATATCTCATTTGAGCAGGACAAGAAATACTCAGATGAGGTACTGGCCTTGTTCCCATTGTTGTCAGCAGGTTTTTCTCTCACTTTTATCTCAAGAAGCATGCAGTTGAACTTAACTCTTCATATATTTCTAGAGGCCACTCTCAGCTTCCCTGAGTGTGACACAGGTAACAATTGTGTGGACACAGGTAACAACACAGCAAACTGACATTAGAGTAACTAGAACTCTACCTAACAATAACCCATCTACCTACATTAAAAGTGCTAAGAAAATAGGACTGAAAGGTCGTATCTCAGGTTCCCTTCATGAAATTCTGTCCTAACATCCCCACAGTGTTTTGACTCCAATTTTTCCTGCAAGTTCATCAACTTACCAATGATAGAATCATAGAGTGGTTTTGGTTGGGAGGCACCTTACATCTAATTTCAACCCCCCTGCTATAGGCAGGGACCCTTTTTTCTAGGCCTGGTTGTTCAATGCCCTACCCAAACTGGTGTGGAACACTTCCAGGGATGGGGCAGGCACAGCTTCTTAGAGCATGCTGTACCAGTGCCTCAATGCTTTTTCATAGTAAAGAATTTCTTCCTAATATCTAATCTGAACCTACCCTCTCAGTTTAAAGCCATTCTCCCTTGTCCTTTCACTACAGGTCCTTGTAAGTCCCTCTTTAGCTCTCTTGTAACTCCCTTCAGTTACTGTAAAGTGCTATAAGGTCTCCCCATAGCCTGCTCTTGTTGTGGCTGAACAAACACTACACTTCCAGCCTGTCTTCACAGGAGGGTGGTTCCAACCCTCTGATCATCTTTGTGACCTTCTTCTGGACTTACCCCAGTTGGTCTGAATTCTCTCTATGTTGTGGATCCCAGAGATGAATGCAGTATTCTGGGGGATGTCACACAAGAGCAGACTAGAGTGGCAGAATCATCTCCCCCAGTCTGCTGGTCTCACTGCTTTTGATGCAGCACGGGATGGTTGGCCTTCTACACTGTGGGCATACATTGCCAGGTCATGGTGACTTTTTCTGTCCACCAACATCCCCAAGTCCTTCTCCTCAGGACTGCTCTCGGTTCGTTTTCCAACCAACCTGCATCCATATCTGGGATTTCCCTGGTCCAGGTGGAGGACCTTGTACTTGGCCTTGTTGAACTTCAGGAAGTTCACACAGGCCCACCTCTCATGCCTGTCAAGGTCTCTCTGGATTGCATCCCTGCCCTCCAGCATGTTGACCTTACCACACAGCTTGGTATGATTGGCAAACTTGCAGTGATAAATTTTTATCCAAACCAACTATTTTTTTACTTAACTAGATTTAAGGGTTCCTTAACTACACACACTCATCCAAGCAGATTTAAAAATGCATTACACTGTTCCTCCTCCTGAAAACTGCAAGGGTACTTGGGGAGGGCAGTGCCAGAAATGAAGACGAATGGGCCAGATTAGAGTGATTAAGCTGATGGTGGTCAAGGAGGTCAGATGTGAAGAGATTGCAGACATGAGGTGGTTGCTGTGGGCTGTAGATGAGAACTCTCTGGTTGTAACAAAGGAGAAAGCTAAGTTACATCTTCTACTCTGAACCATATGGCCTCATTTTCTCTGCTCCATTCTTAGGAGGCAGCAGTAGAAGGTAAATTTTCTGTGTCTCTTCCCTGTCGTTTAGGAAGGTTTCAAAAGAATTTTCTGATACACACCAGCTGCAACACTCCTAGGAGTGACCGTATTCATTCTCTATTAGGATAATTGCACCTTTTCCCAGAAAGCGAGAACTATAAGAACAAATCCAGTCACCCCTGTGGGAGAAATGGGGGACCAAACTGACTGTCCTCAGGAGACCAGGTAATGTATGCTTGGGTTCACAGTCAACTTTAGGTTGCGTTATCCAGAGCAAGCAAATCACAGGCTGGAGCAGGACCTCAGACTCTCTGGGGCATTGTTCATCAAACCACACCATATTTTCTATGCATGTCTAATATTATAAAACCTGTGAATCTGAAAAATCTTTACAAAGATAGAAATTAGCTATAACAGGCACAAAAAGATGTCCTTCTGTTTAATTCTCAAATTCTCCTTAGCTTTGAGAAGCTAATTCTCAAAACTTAACCTTTGTTAATAAACAGACGGAAACCAGCTGTGTTGATCAGGATTCATTCCTGTAAATGCTGCAACCTTAGGGCTACCACTGAATTGCTCCACCTGGATCTTTTACCATGCTTTCATTTTTTAGATTTCCCCTCAAGATAAGCACACTTACGTTACTTTCCAACAAGTGGTAGTACAAAATATAAAAGGAGGAGACAAACTACCTCCTTGCCCCAAACACGAACATTTTGTCTGGGGAGTAGAATGCTTATATAGGTTTCACCAAGAAAAAGCATAACTTATTTCTATTGCTCATTCTAGAGGAGTCCAATTGAACTCACAAGACAACTGACCTCAGCACAAAGATAGCAAGCAACTTTTTGTGTTCTTGTCGAAGTGAATCCTTTCCATTGCTTCTGATCCAGCTTGGAAAAAAAAAACAAAAACCCCCAAACAAAACAAAACAAAAAACCAACAAACAACCAAAAAAAACCCGACCAACCAAAAAACCAAAAAACCCCCAACCCAACAGCATTGAAATAGGTTATACCACAGTCTCTAGCCTGTCTGAGAAAGAACAATCAATGTTAAGGACTGCCTCACAGCACTCATCACCTACACCTGAATTCCTTCACCTTTCCTTCTCCACATTTTCCTTTTTTCTCAGGAAAATAATTACCTACAGTAATAATTAAAAAGAAAAGGCAGAAGAGACAAAATGCAGGCACTGTGGGTTTTTTCTGTACTGAACATGCAACCCAGTTTTTCAAGTACTCATGAGATACTTGTAGTTACAGCCAAAAGGTGGTATTACACAGTCTCCGTCAAAAACAATCTTTATGTTCAATGAGCCTTGATCATTCTTATTATGCATGCGTTTTCTGTTTGCTGTGATCTACAAGCAAACATCAAAAGGGCCAGTAGCATACCCCTAAGGGATTTCAGTGGAGCATTAAAGAGCAGAACAGCAGAACATATCTTTTTTTTGTCTTGAAGTGCAGACTACCAGAGTCTTCTGTCTTTTTCTTTCTCTGTTCCTTTCTCTTAAGGTAACTTCATCTGCTTAGTAACTACCTGCTCTGTGAAATTTCCACAAACCTCACCTTAGCAGCAAAGCAGCGGAGAATCATAGAATGGTTTGGTTGGAAGGGATTCCTTGTCGATAGATTACTGATAGTAAGCAAAAAGATACAGACA
Organism: Empidonax traillii; assembly: GCF_003031625.1. Classification (NCBI taxonomy): domain Eukaryota; kingdom Metazoa; phylum Chordata; class Aves; order Passeriformes; family Tyrannidae; genus Empidonax; species Empidonax traillii. Next base: position 15,463 of record NW_020955320.1, on the reverse strand, counting down.
GCAGTTAATAAGAATTACTTGATGACACACTTAAGAGTGTTAAGTATATCAGCACTCCATTATGGCCCAATCTTATTTATAGCAGAAAGTAATTTTGGTAATAATGTAACACTGGGTCTGATACACACTATTATGTTCTGATGAACACTATTATGTTATCTTTTATTAAGGAAACAGTAACATTTTAGTTTAAGAGATCTACTGCCACTGTTGGGGTTTTTTTTCCAGTGAAGAAAAGACATTAACAAATCATCAGCAGGGATTTTACTTTAGGACTTTTCACATTAATGGCCTAATCATCATGGTATTTTATTATAAGAGCATTAATCAGGGGGAACACATTTGCCATGAGTAGAGAATGTCATAACACTTCTCCAGGATTTTCACTATAATTCAGCCTTCATTATCTGGAACTTTATGGTAAAGTGCATTTTCAGACGCCATAGTGCCATTACCGGAAATACTTTAGCCCTTTCCAAAAAAGATACTTTCAGAAGGTAGGTTAGGAATGGAGAGACGTGGCAGATGGTGAACTGTGTAGTTATGTTTATGTCATCCAAGGCACAGTGTTACAGGTAGAGCACCAAACTCAGCTGTGAGAACAAGTGCCTTCACCTATTTATGGTATTTCTAGTTGGTACAGGAATACATTAAAAATAAAATTTCTATAAAACACTTCAGAAAAAGTTTCAGAATACATTGGAAAAGTCAACAATTTCCTATAGAATTTACTTCAATTAAAAACTTCTGTATACATTCACACAATCTTGCAGTAACAGCAAAAGTCTTTTTCTTCTTAAACCCTGGACAATACTCTTCGTGAGTACCATGGCCACTGGAAAGACAAATCAAGTAAAGTTTTTTTACAAAAAAAAGCACTATCATGTACTTCCCAGGGAAAGGATTTTTTTTCTGTACACTTAAATATCTTTCCCCAAAGTCACAACAGTCCAGCAAGAAGAGATTTTTATTGATCTTTCTGCTTAATTATATCTCTGTGAGAATTATAATGGACTCTAATTAGGCACCTCTTCTCTCTCCACTCCCCAGGAAAAAAATTTTTAATTAGAGTTAAAAAAAATCAAATTATTTATCCACTATATTTTTCACCTTTTTTTGCCCTAGATAATCAGAGAAAAAATGTCTGAGTGTTCAGACATTCATCCAGGACTTTATCTTATGTTTATGGGTGAATAGTTTTGGATTACCTAAATAAGGCTTGGGAAAGCAGGCAGGTGGCCTGTATTCCATTTTTTCCAGCGTGTGCTCCTGGCAAACACATATACCTGAGTTGTCTGGAGCCACACACGTCTGTTCCCCAGCAAGCACAGCAGTGGCTCCTTGATGCCAGGCAAGGCCAGCCCGACAACCCAAACATCTGCTAAGCCACCACCTCTCCTGCTTGGCCCCTCGCTTGCCAGCATACAGCTGGGCAATCTGCCCCTCCTCTCCTCCTCCCTCCTTCTGTGACTGATGCATGTGTTATGAAAAAGGTGCTGCCAAGCTCTCCTGCTCAGACACATCATCTGCACCAAGATTTGGCCTTGGGGCAGGTAAATGAACCCAAAGGGTTATTCCTTGGCACCTTTTCTTGGCAACAGGGTAGGCCCAGCTTGGCAACAGCCCCAGAAGGACAGCCCCTATTACCTCTGCTCTGCCAGCAGGCACACTTCCAGCTCTTGGCACAGCCTAAAGTTTCATTCCATTCCCTATGATCTGCCACTGCTGACGTGCAGTGTTACCCACTGGAAGGGAGAGGAGCAAAGCAAGGGAAGAAAATGATCCCTAAACCCTTGGTGAGCTGCAAAGCATAACTAGGTGGAGTTTGCTTATTATTTTCCATCTCTCACTGTCTCTGAGCTGGGGCAAGTCTGGGCACGTTGTTGAAATAGCTTTTGTCAGAATGTAACACTAGCTTTCCAACACCTGTTTGCATTTTCATAGAGACTAACATAGGAAGGAAATATTATTCTAGATCAGCACACACATGTTCCTATCTCAGGTTGCATCCTTCCTGGGGCTAAGGGAGCACTGAAATGTTTTTCATCCACATTATTTTGCACAGTGTGGGCTACCCTACCTTTCTCATCCATTACCGTCACCATTCCTTTTGGGACAGTAAAGGAAAGGCTGTTCTAAGGACTTCATAACTAATATTTCCATGTCTGAAGATGGAAGATATTATCGTTGATATTAGAACTACTGCAGCGGCCCTTTAAATAGGACTGGTGTTTTATTGTCTGTGACCACATTCAGTACTACTTTAAGAGACTTATTCTGCTATGAGGAACTTGTACTCTATACAGACCTGAACAGAATATGCCTTGGGAAGCAGAAGCACAAAGCAGCACTTCCATATGTCCCCAGTCCTAAAGAAAAAAAGCAGATATGCAACTCATCCAGGAGTAAAATAGATACCTTTAGGACTAGTTTTGTGCTAAAGGAGCTGCTACAATAAGGCTGATAGAGGCAAAAAAGTGTGTAAACATGTTCTTGAACCAGCATGAAATTTTGGTCAATATGAAGTTTTACAACAGGTCCAAAATTAGTCCTGTACTGTAGGCAGACCATGGTGTGTACAGATATAAGTCTGGAAGTGCATTAGGTTTTATCCCTCTCTGAGGCTAGAGATGGGGCAGTGTGGTTCCTCCCCTGGCCCCTGAGGTGGGTGGCATCTGGAGTGGTGTGCTGCTGGTTTTGTGAGTGCAGGAGCACTTCCCTCACAGTTCTTACTGGGCTGTGTAGGATGCAGGTTGCTCCCTCCTGGACAAGGTCTGCCAGCTGAGATGAATACAGGAGGCTGAATCCACTGCAGCCAGTGGGTAATAGGGGCTGTTGAATTTCTCTCAGAGTAAGAGAACACTCAATACTGCTGTACAACAGAATCCTGAGGATACACACAGAACAAGCACTGACGTCTATTGAAAAAAGCTGTAAGTCTCATCAGTCAGAAACAGCTGGGTTTCTTTCTGCCCTGGCAGACCACCTCAATGAGAAGGGCAATCATCTTTCTCCCTTTCTCCAAAGAAAAACTCTGCTGGTTTGTGCTCAGGCTAGAGGTGAAGACAAGCTGAAGTACTTCGGGTGTAATGGGCTCTGACCTGAACCTCTACCCTAAATGGATATAGTCCTACTCTTCAAGTGGTTTTTTTTCCAGTGCTGTGTGTCTGTGCACCCTCTGGATGTCTGGAAAGATGAAAAAAAGACCTCACTCATATGAGATCTCAGAGCATGTTGCCAGAACTAAGTATGTTTGAATATATTTCCATAAGCAAGCCAAGTTGCCTTGTCACTGAGCAGTGATTTGGCATTTAACTGGGAGGATTATAAAATCATTAACTGGTGGGGCAAAATTAAAAACAAAAGAATTGATTTGTGATGATAAATATGGATATGATGGAAAACTTTTTAGTTGTTTTATCCACGGTAATGTACAAAAGATCTTTCATAAAACACATACATGGAGGGAAGTAATAGCAGAGGATTCACTTGAATTACACCCCAGTTCATGTAGCCATCTGGAAAATCACTGAAAACATGGCATTGTATTACATTATATTCTTTCTATTTTAAATCAGTAAAGACTGCACAAGTTTGATCTAGATGTAGAGATCCACCCTGCTTCATTAAGTAAAGTAGTACAGGAAATAATAAATTGCAAAGAAAACTTATTCTTTCATTACACTGACATATTATCTAGAGCACTAGGAAAGGTCAGGGAGGTCATCTGATCATACATATGAAGCTGAACACACTTCTCAAAAAGTAAGCAAGGACTATTTTTAGCCTCAGAGAGTAGAGGGTCCAATACAGTGTCAGATAATGTCTTAACATTAAAATGGAGCCCCATTAAAACAAGAAGTTGATGATCATCTAAAGTACAAAAGCCCAGCATAAAACTAGAAGTAGTTTGATATAACAATAGCTTGGCATCAAGTCAGGAGAAGTTTAACAGATGAGAATAGGAAGCATTTTTATTTGACTTAGAAATTAATCAAATTCAAAGTTAATGCAATGTTTGCTTATAAATTAAAGATGATCCATGCGTTATACTTAGTTACAATAACTGAAACAATACGAAGTGGTCTATTTTTTTTTTTACTCTTACTGCAAAGTATCCAGATTGATGCTCAAAAAGACCCAAAACTGAAGTCCAGATAAAGTAATTTGTCTTTGCTGGTGAACCCGTAGAGTAATCAGTGAGAGAACAGGAGACAGAGGCACAGCTGGCTGGAGATAGAGAGCCTGAGGATATGGACTGCTGCTGGAGCAGAGGAGTGTGTACCAGGTTGTTGGGAACATCTCTGGTATGTGCCTGAGAGAGATCTCTTGGCAGCACCATTTGTGGGGATGCAAGGACCTAAGCCTGTTGCATTGGCTCATAGTGAACCACATGGTCCTCCAGAGACTTTAGATTCACCATTTTGTAAGCAGTGGATAGCCCATCCTCTGCAGAAGCAGTCTCAGGGGATTGCATTTATTGCAGAAGGCTGTTAAGTTTCAGATGACATCAACCTTTGCCTTTCTGTCTGTGGACATCCTCTGTATTTTCCTGCAAGCTTTGGGTTGCTGAAAGTTTCCAAGAACTGTACTTTGCTTCTCCTGCTCCTTAGAAACTTTCTGGAGTGTTGCATGAAATGAGGTGATCGTGAGACCATGCAGTCCCATTCAACTTTTCCATCCTCTCCTTCTGTGAAGGAACCTATTAGTAGTACTAGCTCCAACCACAGTTAAGTAATGACTTCTTCCCACAAAGGTTCTTTGCCACTTTTTCAATCACAACATTCATGATTTGAGAATCCTGGTGGTAACATTCAGCTAGCAGAATGAGCCATCCATTCCCTCTTAATAACTTTCTAGGCACATATAATTGCAAAATTAATAATTAGGAAGGGGTCCAAACTCACACTACTTTTTTCTCAAGCTACCCAGTCCCTGGACCTTGGAAGCTTTCACAGGAGTGATTCCAATGGAAAAAGTCTTAGGTGAGATTACCCATATCACAGGTGGTCCAAACCCACAAAATACAGAACAACCCTCTCCAGTACATCCAGAGTCTGAGGTCTGAAGATGAAAAATTTGCTTCATGAGGTAACAGGTACAAAACAGACAAAAGAAGTAATTACTGTAATAAGCTACCACAATTGGTCTTAATGTCTTGTGGATAGAAAAAGGCATTTGCCAACCAGTTTACCACTGCCAGGGAATGACAAAGCATCCCTACTGGGTTTTGCTCAGTAAGCGTTCATGGTTTTTTGTCCTTTGGAAGTCCTTGCTCATATGGGCCAAACAGTCCTGTCAGGGACTTCTGCAACCAGGTGTCTTCTGCGAGTTTGTAGCTGTAATGCATTCCTCCTAATGGCTTCAAAAATAGCATTCTGATATTTGAGTTAATGGAGAATGAGGAGGAATCCATAGAAATTAGAAACAAATGGGTAAAATGACCAGTCACCTTAACTCTTGATTATGTAATAATGTAGTCCCAGGCAAAGCAAAAAGAATTGTGAGTAAGGCAAATGCAGCTCAGGGCACACAGTAAATACTGAACTACTGTGCTTGCAGAGACTGCTAAGCAATAGTTCCTGAATTTTTAAGATACAGTTCTCAGTTTTAGTCCAGAGATCCAGCTGAGCTCAAAGGCTAGACATATTTTGAAGCTCCTTTGAAAGACTGAATAGCAATAATCAACAACAGCATTTACACAGTTCTTTTCTCTTTTACACTGATTAATGTTTTACAGATATTAATCAATCAATTCTTGCGTCCTTACAGGGAAGAAAGAATTAAAATATCCCTCTTAGGGATGAGAAAAATGAGAAAGAAGAGCTAAACACCTTCACATGGCTAACAGAGATTTGGTCACAGTAGAGGCTATTGGACTCAGGTTTCATCACCCACAACAGTCCCCACACCACTAGCCCACATCTTCCCTTCTTGGTGTGACTGTGATACAAATGCTTCCCTCTCCATGTGTGCTTGCCAAGACCTGGAGGAGCAGCATCGTATTTTCAAATATGCCAATGGATGTGCTCATTCCACTGCCAAAGTAATTTATAATAGGTACAAAAGCTTCTTCTTAGTGTTGGTAAGATATATGGATATAGGAAAGGCTTATTAAAGCCTAAGCCACACTACATAAAATGCAAAGCTTGTAATTTAGAATGGAAAATCCTTTGATTTAAAGGTAGTGGCCAAATATTGGATCATTCATATATTGTTAATAAATCAGAAAAAGCAAGGCACGGAATATCTGGTATAAAAGTTAAAGCCCTCATCAAAGCTGCCCAGGAAGGGACTCTGGGCTTTCTATACCAGGTAAATCCCAATGCCTGTGTTAAAATGTCCTCCATATATACTGGTGGCTTCACATACAGCCTGCCAGGGCTGAAATGGCTTGGGGGTGATGTTTTGTGGAGAAGGTCCTGTCACTCACTGCTGTCACCCTTCTTTCAGACCCATTTGTTCAGGTGTCTGTAGTCAGGTGCAAAGAGGCTCTGCAAAGAGGATATGTACAACTTTACAAGTACACTACAGGTATTTACTGACCAGTACATATCATATATAGCTATGATTTGATGAGACTGAGTGATGTTCACCATTTCTTTTAACGAATCCAAGGAGTCTTTATTGGCCTAGTAAGCCACATCTGGGGAAGAGTACCGACTGCTGTGATTCCCTAGAGCAAACCCTTGATGATATGACCCAATATCTTTTCTACCAGCTCCATCAATACCAAGGACATCCAATAACCTGGCAACCAGCTCCCAGTTCCTTTCCATTAGAAGCTTATTCCTGCTCATGTCACTATCTTTCCTCTTGTGTACTTGAGATTCCTTGATCCCCAGCCTATAATTTTACCTTGGTTAAACACTTACGTTAGACTGTGCACAGATTTACTCCCCAGCATCACAACTGAGGTCTGAGGTTATTAGACAGGTAAGAAGCTGAAAATTTAAGAGAAGCTTATAGCACCTGAGCAACTGAACAAAATATTCCTTTACAGGCTCTAATCCTCTACAGACTCAATGAAGAAGGAAATAAAAAGGGGATTTTGTCTTAAGAACATAGGACATTTCTCAGAATATGTATCCATACTTACCAACACCTTCTCTGTGTAGTACTGCTAAATGTAGTGTGACTGTTCGTGTGAGCAGGCCATGGCTTATGTGACTGCAGCCTTTGGTATTTCACCCATCACAGTCTGTTTCCTGAAGCACTGACATTTAATCCATGCTCATGAATCCCATCGTCTTCTGCTGATCAGCATAAAAAGCTCTTTATGCAGACACCCTGCCATTCCCATCTCCAGCTAGATGTATCCTCTAGCCTTTGGAGAGCTAGGATATGCTGGTGACTATGACAATGGTGTCCAGTTGGGATTTCTAAGGCTTTCATTCCCCAGGGCAATAGCATGCCTTGTATCTGGTCTTTTAGCCTTAACAGTATTTAAGCTTTGTAAATGAGTGAACACTTAAAAGCCACAGTTTCACAATAATGGAAGAAATTTACTGAAAGATCAAATAGCAAACACATTGCTAAGACTGCATTTAATGACGAAAATTTTCCTTGGCTACTGCAGTGCTGCTGGTTGCCTGGGATTCTGTCTAATCAGTACCTATAATGTCCTTTAAGGCTGGTATGTCCTGGAGAGTTTTAGATCTGTGTCTTTTTTGTTTTATGGCTAATGATAACTACAGGAGCCACCTCTGACAATTATTTTAGGCAATCTTTTTTCCCTCAGTGTATACAGGTACACCTTCTCCTTGTTCCTCACTATCTTGGGTGTAACAGCCCCTTACCTCTAAGACCAGCTGTAGCGATATTATGTGTTAAGAAGGAACTTGGGTCATTTTTTTATCCTCTTTCCATTGAGGTCTTTTAATTAATATTTCTATTACATACTTGATTTAGAGGACTGCTAGCTCCAAGCTTAAACAGAATTTTCAACTTAACACATCTTTTAAGGCACAGTGTTACAGCTTTCCAAATTGTATATTCAAGAAGTTACTAACCAGATAATAAATTTATGTTTTACTGAAAATCAGTTCAGTCACAGCACCACAAAAAATCTAATAACAAACCCTCAGCATCATAGAAATTCTCATCACGTTATCTTGATTTAAATGAATGACTAAACTGGAAAGTGTGTTAGCTTGTTTGGTTAATGCTTCTTTACCCCCACTGCAGCTTCATATCCCCACACGAGTGTGGTCACACCAATACTGCCAGTATTCACTAATGTAAATGCTGTACTATTAGTTTTCATAATTTCTAACTAAAGTGCAGCTACCTGCATGACCTGACATGTTTCCCCAAAACAGCATTTCAACAGCCTTTACAGAAGCTGGTGCATCCCCTGGAGTTTCCGTTTAATGGCCTCAAATCATAGGCTAAGCTGTTCAAGTTTTGTAGTTTAAGTTTTATTTTACTCAGTTACAAAACTCTCAGATGCCCTCCATCCAGTTAATAAATCTCAAAATATGCTTGTTTCCCTCCAACCAAATTAAACCGGAGAGGTTACAGAGTAACACAATCACAGCACACAGACTGCAAATGACCAAGCAACTGTTAAGAGACAGTGCAGGAATCATTGGTTATTTTACATCCATGAAAATTCTCACCAGGTTCATTAAATTTTTTTGCACATGTTATGTTAGTTGTGTACAAAGTTTTTTTGTTTGTGTGAGAGAGAAAGCAAAACAAGCTGAGCTAAAGAACCAGGAAGGGGATTAGCTATTGGAGCATGGCAAGGCTCTAACTGCAACCTTTCAAATTACAGGGAGTACAGTGTGTGAGTGCTGAGTATTAATACAAACTCTTGAGTGACAATCCTTTGTCTGCCAGCATCAGAAAGTGCTTCACCAAAGCATAATTGTTTCCATTTCCAGCAGAGTACATTCAGAGAAAGATGACGCTTTGCCTTTGGTAAAGGGGAATAACACATATGCCTGCCTCTCTTGACAAGCTGTTGTGTCATCAATCTAAAAGCTAAAAATAAATAAATAAATAAAGGTTTTGTTTTCCTGTCTAAGCTGCTTTTCTCCCAAAGAACACACCTCATTTCAGAAAGAGGCATTTCAAAAAATCTCATCTGAGATGCTTTCACACCAGTGTAAGGCTCTGTCCCCTCTAGTGGCTGGACCACGTATAGAGGTGTGTATATTGGTCTGAGCCAACGGAACTTAGGTCTGCAGGTACGAGATCCCATTCCAGCTAGTGAAAGATAGGGAGTGAGTAGTTAAAATGAAAGGCTTAGTAGATTTTTGCAGCCTCTAGAAGTTGAAGATGAAATCTTCATGCTGGATGCAAGGACTGGAAAGTGAGTGAATAAATAAGGCAGAGCAGTAGAGTGTCAAGGAGATGACTTTCACATTGCTGCTGTGTTGAACAGCAGGGAATTAAACATTTATAATATACTCAGTGACATGCTTTTAGAACTGTAGCCACGACAAATGATGGAGGAGACAATGTGCAAGAGCCTGAGTGTGAGTATCACTTCTGCTAAGCTTTTTGACTTTATAAGAACTAAGTCTGCAAGTTTGAAAAATTCCAAGTTACAGCACAGTAAAATTCCATTTTTACTAAAAATATGGACTTTCTCACCTCCTGCCACTTCATCTATCTGCTCTCTGTTATGACAGTCCATCTCCTCTAATAGATCCTTAACTCCTATGGAGATCTGCCTCTGACCAGATGATCAGGCTGTAGGCCTAGCAGAGAGGCACAGGAGCTCATAATAGTTGTGGATGACACAAATTGACAAGGTGGCAAATAACCATGGGACTCTTTGGTATGGTAATGCATATATATATAATATATGTATAAAATATGTAAATTCACAACACATGTAAATAATATAAATTACATTTATGCACACACACACAAATATGTATGCATGTTCATTTATGCAACCTGGATTGTTCGGAAAATTTGAACTATTAATACAAAATATGCTTTGATGTGGCCTTTTAATATGAGGTCATGGTCATAAAAAGAAGGCCTGCAAGTCATGACAACAAGGGAATGGGCTGCTGTGTGGAAGGTAGTGTGAGGAGTCTCAGCTCCACAGAAATCCATCTGTCAGTGCAGAGAAAAAGTATGTTGTAGTTCTTGAATGGATAAAAAAAAGTGGGTAGCAGCTGAAAGTATTATTTTCCCTCTAAGCATGATATTGATGAGCTAAATATTGGGTGTCTGGACTGTTTTGAAGTTCACACGCTCAACACTCAGGCATGCACACAAACTTCAGACATGGAAAGGGCACAGAAAAGAGCCATAAAACAATCTGATGGAGTGGAAGAAGCACCTTACAGCAGATTTAGCGATCTCCTCTTAAAGTCATTAATGATTTTAAGTTACAGAGGAAAAGAAGGATTGAGATAAAGCTAATTATAGTCTGTCAGTACCTCCACGGAAATAAACCACTGGGTTTTCAAAAGCCCTTTACTTCAGCAGAGAAAGACACAACAAGAACCAGTGTCTGCTTAAAGGATAAAGGCAGCAATATTAAAATCATAAAGAAAACTCATTTTTTGGTGATTTTTAGCTGCTGAAGAAAATTATCAAAGCAAGCAGTGGGTTCTTCACACATGGGACACCCTCCTAGAAGATACCCTGTAGTCAAATGACACTGTTTTATACTGGTCTGAGTGTATGGAATCATAGAATAGAACAGTTTTAGTTGGAAAAGGCCTATGGACTGGAGGTGTTCAGATGAAATAAACTTCTCTGATCTTAGAGTTTTTGTGGATAAAGAAATTAAGTAAAGCCTTAATTCCCCAGCTTTAATCTTTAAAGCAAAGATTACTGATAATTTTCTGATTTGGATTTCTGGTGCTGGTGATTTTCTCTTGGTTTGGGCTTGTTTTATCTTACACTAGCCAGCATGTTTATGATTTAGTCAAGTAAGTTATAATTTATTTGGCCTTCTGCCACATTTTTCCCATGGAAAACTGACTGCTTTACTAGCTCAGAAGCCCTACTTGTTCCTGCAGCAACATATTGGGTTAACAAGCGGCTTAAGGTCGTCAAAAGCAAAATTTGGGATCTTACAGATAGCCTTTCACAAACAGTATATAGAACATCACTAGCCATAGCTGGGATTAAAATTTGTCTTTTTTTTTTTTCACCCCCATCCCCAACTATTGTGGTGCTGTCTGATGACTCCAGACAGCAACAGTCAAAGTTGACAAAGATATCAAAGATGTTACTACCCTTTACTAGTAAAATCAAGGGTAACATAGCATGTGTGTCTGAAAAGAATATTATGCAGTGCTTTGAAAGTTAGCCTTTTCATGGTCCTACTTTGGGACACACTGTTTTCTGGAATATTATTTACAGTTGTATCAAAGGTGGTAATTCTATATATACATAAAGTTATCTGCAGGGACATTATCTCCACATTGCCTAGGAATTTAATAAAATACCAGAGTGGTTCTCTGCAGACATGAACATATAGGATTCCTGTCTTACATGCCATGCTACTGAGCTCTTGAAGATACACAGAGGCAAACTGTGCCTTAGGGCAGCTTCCATGGGTCTGTACTGGGTCTGGTTGTGATGGAGTTTATTTTCTGCACGGCAGCTGGGAAGATGATGTGTTTTGTACTTGTGACCAGAATAATGATAGTAACACCATGATGGTTTAGTTACTGCTAACCAAAGCTTGAACACGATGAAGAATTTCTCCGTTTCTTTCTCCATCCGTGCAGTGAATCACCTAGGAGTAAGCAAGGGGTTGGCAGGTAACACAGCCAGGACAACTGACCCAAATTGACCGAAGAGGTATTTCATGTCATAAAACATGGTTGTCAGCAATAAAACTGGGCAGGGAGTTTTTCCAAATGTCAGTTGCTTGGAAACTGTCTGGACATCAGTGTGTTGATAGGAGGTGGCAAATAGTTGCCTGTGCATTTGTTAGTATTACTTTGGGTTTTTCAATGCATCATAATTTCTTCTCACTTTTGTCCTTTCAATTCTCTTCTATCATGCATTGGAGAGAACTGAGGAAGCAAAAAGATGAGAACAACCATCTCATACTGCCACAGAAGCTGATAGAATATGACAACAGGAGACTGTTTTGCCTCAGGTATGTTGACCATCAGACTCATTGGAAAGACATTTTCAGAATCATAGAATCATCAAAAGACCTCTCAGATCAAGTTTGATTGTTAACCTAGCGCTGCCAAGTATACGTCTCAACCTTATCCCTAAGTGACATATCTCCTCATCTTTTAAATATCTCCATGGATGGTGACTTCAGCCTGGGCATCCTGTTCCAATGCATGGGGAAAATCTAGTCATAAGGAGGTGCTAAAACCATCATTGCAACTCAGTCAAAGTCAGGACTTCAGCTCCAGGTCAGATCCATCCTGTAGCAGACAAGTGAGCTGAGAGGAAGTCCCTGTCATCTTCTATTCATAAACAAGGTATCCGTATCCTTTCCTGGTAAAAACACAGAACTTGCAAACATCAACTATATTCTTACAGTCCCCTTGGAACAACAAATTAATAGCAGTGGCTAATCATGATTCTGAAATGTGGATAGAACTGTTAAAAAGTTTGGATAACTTTTCTTCAAGCCATATAGTGAACAGATAACCTTTCTTTTTTTTTTTTTAATTATATTTGCTAGTATTGAAGCCTAAACAAGTTGTCTTCTTGAAGGACAGTCCTCACTTGCATGGGTGCTGGTGGGGTTATATATATATATATATATATATATATATATATATATATATATATTTATATATATATATATATATATATATATATACTCATTTCTCCCCAGCCAATCCCACCAAGGACACTCAATGATAGCAAACAAGAGGAGGGCAGACTCTTTCCAGGAGTGCCCAGTGACAGGAGAGGAGACAATGGATACAAAGTGAAACACAGGAGGAACAGCGGGAAACATTTTTTTTAATATGAAGGTCACCAAGCACTGGCACAAGTTGTCCAGAGATCTTGTGGAATCTTCCACCTTGGAGATACTCAAAGGCTACTTGTTCATGGTTCTGGGTAAGTGGCTGTAGGTGGCTCTGCTTGAGCAGCAGGGTTAGAACAGGCAACCCCCAGAGGTGCCTGCCAATGTCAGTCATTCTGCAATTCTGTGATCTTCAAGAGCAATCAGTGCCCAGAGGGACTTATGAATGCCACAGTTAGGTCTATAGCTACTAATTCTTCACACCCTACCCAGGATGCCCTTAGCGATGATGCCAGGACTATGGCCTGGAAAATTAAACTGTATGTGGTAATCTTCCTGGGCTTGGCTTTATTATCAGCTAAATAGCCATAACAGGATGGATCATACTCTGCTGCTTCCTTTATTTAGGCATCTTCACCTCCCTTAAACACTGCTGTAGGTCTCCTGTCTGTGGGACAAACTCCATACAAGCTGTAGAGTGCCTACCAGCACTTGTTAGCAATTCCATTTGACACCATGCAAGCACGAGACATTGAAAGCAGAGTGGCATAAGGGAGGAATGCTCCATTTCAGCATATTCTCCCAGACAGTGCACTCCCAAACACTCAGTTGTAAAAACTGTGGGGTTTGAGGATGAGCTCTTTAGAGATACTTGTTAAACAGTACAGATTAAAGCAGATTTTTTTTCTCAGTCCAACTTTTATTATGTTTACACAGTACTAAGTCACAGGTGCTTTTTAATTATTTTCAATAGCATTAACTTTTTGAACATTGCACTTGTGTTGATATACAAAATAAAGTAATTTATTAAATAAAAGGTCAGCTGAAAAACCATTATCTCTTTCAAGTCATCTGTATTTGAGTTACAGGGTTATTCTCTTTACAGTGGGAATAATAAGGATTGTATTTCACTGAAGGCTCCAGAATTTTATCCACCTCTTTCTTTTATACTTCAAGAGAGGTTATTTCAGGTTTTGTAGAATTCTAAAGTAGATGAAGAGAACTGCATTGTTAAACCCAAATGATCTGCATGTGCAAGCATGCTCTAAATGAAATAGAGCAAAGGCAGGCCAGCCTGATATCACACACCTCACTGGTGTGGCATCTTGGTATTTCTCTCTTGAAGTTGACCTCCAAACCCTCAAATACAGAAGCAAATCATATCTGCATATTTGTGATATCCTTTGAAGCTTAAATTTGTGAAGTATGTGCTGTCTTCATTTATACTGTCACTTCTTATCCCTAAACCTTATGCTCCTCAAATGGGGCTAGATCACTTTAAAAACCATGTGTCACTTGAATATTTTGTGAATGCTGGCAGGCACAGCTTTTCATGAAGTCCTGATCTTTACCAGACATGGTGTTGCTCATGTTGCTGCTGTTTGGGGCACAGAGGGAGAGAAGTCATGCCCACTGTGGTGACAAAGAAGGCATTGGAGTAGTGTTATGGCAGTCAGATATCCTGAAATTTTATATGTTACAGCTCTCATCCCCTAAAAATTTTGTCTGGTGTTATACAATCAATATGAAAAGATGTGATTTTTTCATTGTCTCCTGCACAGATCCATATTCACACAGGCAGGCAGTCCAGGTATTCTTCAAATTAACCTTAGATTTTTGCACCTGAAAGTGACCAAAACTTATTAGAAGTGATAGAGTAATCCAGGATGTAAGGGACTTCAGAGGGACTTCAAAGCAGGACTGCATTTCTTTAAAGCATGAAGGACACCAAAACCAGTGTTTAAATGACATGCTTCATAGAGATTGGAGGCAGTGGTTAAACCTATCAGCTCTGCATTGGGAACAGATTAAGGTGACAGAGCTTATCAACTTACAGGCATTCCCTTGGCATCAGCTGCAGTTGCCAAGAAGAACCGTGAAGAAATATACAGGATCTAGGCCTGACCCAAGGTCTCCATGCACTGCAGTGGGTGAAGTCACTCGTGACCTTGCTGTCCTTCCCTCTTTTCCTTGGTCTGAGCATTACGTGCTCCTTCAAAATGTAGTTTCAGATCTGAAGCTAATCTAAATGAGCTTAAAGCTTCATATAAAACTAGTTTTGAGGTTACTCTAAAAAAAACAGTATGAGTGGAGGATCAAAGTAAACTGCTGACTTGCTTCTTATGGAAACAGCTCTTTTCTACAAAAAAAAAGTTAAAAGGCTTTGATTTAGAAACCTCACACAGTTTCTGTGATTCCTAATCACCCAATAACGGTACAGTAAATAGGGAAAGTAATCAGATCTGAAGTGTGGTTTGAGAGCTTCAAAATACTTCTGCAATTCAGTAATTTCTACTTCTATCATCAGCAGCTTGAGTTATTATTAATGAATACTGTCCCAGTTTAATTGAGACAAGGGTCTTTTGCTGAGGATGGATTAGGAGAAAAAGACCCAAACCTTCTTTTCTAGCAATTATAGATTCGAAATTAAGAGGCTCTGATTGAAGGAAAGCAAATTATGGAAAAGGGAAAAAGGAAAAATAACAGCCCTTTATTAAGTATGTGTGTATTAACGTAACACGAGGGAAAAAAAGGAAG
>NW_020955319.1:1579785-1624922 GCF_003031625.1 Empidonax traillii | reverse complement strand
TAACACTCTGTTACAGTGCCAGTTTGTCGGCAGCTCTGCAGATCTGAGTTGGGCATGAAGTTACAGATAGGAAGATTTTTGAGCTGTGCTACTCTTCATGCATTTAGGTATCAAAGTCGTGTCAGCTCTCTCCTGCGCTACATAACACAAAAGGGGAACTGAATATCCTGGTGTACGTACCATGATCTGCTGCGATGTGCCTTCTGACCTGCCTTCAAATCTCCCTCTGCCCAATTTGGCAGAAGGATTTGATCAAGAACAGTTTACCACTGCCACAATTCCAAGAGCATACTCAGAGGTGACTAAGTCTGTCATGTAGAAACTCCTTCCACAGAAAATATTAAGTATTTGTTGGCCAGTGAAAAATGGTAAGAAAGTGACTATTTTAAGTTGGCAGTTTAGACAGTGAGATGGTGCTGAAACTTCAGCTTCAGAGTGAACTCTCTTTGTCATCATATACTGCAAATTTGTTGAGGCTGTTCCCCATCAAATCATTAAATATTCATTGAGGTGGGCATGTGAACTTGACCGCTGTACCCCACGACTGCACATGATCGAATAAACCTCTGACTTTGCTACCCCCTTTCCTCATTTAACAAAGGTCACTTCATTTATACAAAGTAAAACTTTTGCACCTGAGACATGTTCAGATCCCTGGCAGCCCAGCTATTCAGGTGCCCATCTGCATGTTGGGATAAGTGGATTCACTGCCTTAGCAGCAGCAGAGCTTTAGATTATAGCCCCATTCTGGTGCCCACCTGGACCTCTTCTGTCCTCACTCTCTGATGTTTGCAATTGCTCTCTTAGTTTTACTTCCTTCTTGCATCTTTATTCCCCAGCTCTTCATCTGAATAATCATATTGTTGGAACTGAACTGTTCCTGGCTCATCAATGCCTTTGTAATTAGGGAGCCAGAGAGCCTGTAATTAGGAAGCCTGAATTCCCAATGCAGTACCTTGACCCTTGTCTGTTTAACAGTTTTAAATGCAGCAGACATGGTAGGTGCATGTTGCCATTTCCTGCCTGTTCAGCACTGCACAGCTGCCTCAGGAGCATTGAGGCATTTCACTCACTCTCTCCTCTGCTTTTCCAAATGAGTTTTGACCTTTTCTGTTTTGTATGGTGCAATGACTCCCAGTGGGTCTTAGTCCCACTGCACAAAGGTGAGGTGTAAGACAAGATGCTTTGGGATGAGCAGATAGAAAGGCAAATGTATGGTACTGCTTTCCTACCCATCATGATGCAAGGAACAAAGGTGACACGCTGATGAGAAGGTGAATTTTTTCCAAATCTTATGTCATTTGTCAAAGTGGCTTTTTGGTAGCATATATGTGCACCCTCTCATAGCCCTGAGAGACAATGTTCTGTCTGCTAATGCCATTGTCATTGAACTGGAAGAGGTGAGGGGATGAAGTTGCAGGTGCTCAGCAGATTTAGGGACATGCTTGAGCAGTGTCACTGCTGAGTATGCAAACATAGGGTTAGGGGAGAAGTGAGAAAATTCCATAGAAACTGTGCCTCTGAGATGGTACAGAGCAGGTCTTTTCCTCTTCACCAAGCTTTTAGCTAATTTTCCAGTTATCTTCATTTTACTTTCCCACCTCTTTTTCTGGCTCTATATTCTGAAACCCATAAGGTGCATCTCCTCACTGAGGTCACACCAGCCCTGTGTGAAACCCACTGCAGAAGGCCTGACTTTCCCTTTCCCCTGCCCTCAGAAGTGCTCCTGTAGGGTAGGGAGGCACCAGGGGCTGGCACAGCCAGGAGGCTGCTGCCAGGTATGGATGGGGCCAAAGGCAGTTGTGCAGGCAGCGGTAACAGAGGTGTGGGAGCACACATCTGGTGGGGCAGATGGAGCAAGGCATCTGCTACTGAAATCTTCACATGGACCTTGGCACATATCCGTGACTTCCCCCTCAGGCCAGAGTGCTGTAGTGGCAGTAGTGGCATTGTGGGGGTGGGGGGAGCTCTGTTTGGATCCCAAGGCCTGTGTGTCCCAATTTTTGTCTCCTGAGAAACAGCTCGGGAGCAGTTCCTAATGGACAGTGTGCTCCGGTGGTGGCCCCAGAGTGGACCTTGCTGTCTCGACTGCGAAAAGTGTGACCCTTAAACCACCACAGTGCTGCACTCTGCCAGCCACTCTGCACAGGCAGGACTCTCAGGCTCCCTGGATGTGGCTGTAGGGACCTCAAGTCACCCTTGGGCTCCCTGGCCTCTTCTGTAGAGAGCTCAGGTCACACCTGGTTTCCTCAAATGTCAGTGTGAAGAGCTTGGGTGGCCTTTAGGCATCACAAAGTGATGAATGGCCACATTTTCAAAGCATCCCAGCATGTTGCAAACCCCCAGGTGCATAGGGCAGGCTGGAGCATGTGCCATGAGAACCCCACCAGACCCTCCTGAAAGCCTGGCTTCCCTTTCCCTGGGCAGAGTCCAGAGCAGAAAGGGCCTGGTGCCAGTGCTCTGCCCCCATCTGGCTCGCTGAGCCACTCGGGAGGTGGGAGGTGGAGCAGCCAAGGGCAGTGGGGGCAGTTCCAATGTCCATTTAAAGAGCACGGTGTGATGTGTGTTTAGGGCCATTTGGAGATAACTGCTGCTCTGGGAGGAGGGTGGGCAGGGAAATACTCTCAGGCAAGAGTAACTTTCTAAGTTGAGGCCTCCCTCTCACCTTCTAGGCTGGCATGCCACCCCAAAAACAGGCTCAGCAGAAACTTTTGATCAAGGGGGGAAAAGTTGTGAATGATGACCTCTCTGTGATGGCTGATGTGTATGTGGAGGATGGAGTGGTGCAGCAGGTGGGACCAAACTTGAACCCAGAGCCCTCGACTGGACTCATTGTGCTGGATGCAACCAACAAGCTGGTGATCCCTGGAGGCATCGATACTCACACACACATGGAGTTCCCTTTCATGGGTAGCAGGTCAAAAGATGACTTCTATACTGGAACCAAGGTGGGTACACATGTGTGTCTGTGTGAGCACCTGGGCTTTCTCAGATGTGTCTGCTGGTTATTTGGCATTACTTCTAAGTGAGAGAGCAAAGTGTGAATCAAGCACAGGCAATTGTTACTGTCCCTTGACCAGGACATTGTCATAAGAAGCTGGACTACACAGAGGTCTACTTTCAACTAGTATGTTACTTGGGTTCATTCAGAAACTAATCTGGCTGAGGGTGGCAAGTGTTAAAGGCAGGCATTTACCCTCAAGGTGCATTGGTACGTGCATCAAGGTTCATACTTTTCTGAGCAAAGATTAACTAAAACAACAGTTTAATTCCCCACTGTCATTGGAGCCCTTCTGTGGTAATCTGTCGTTTCTCCTCTGTTAGCAAAGTGGAATACACACTTTTCTTCTGTCACTCTCTTCGGAGTTTACTGTGTCTCTCAGTGCAAGTCCAGTTCTATAAACTTTCTGGAGTTATCTAATTTCTCTCAGTTTTACACTTGCAGTTTTGGGGGTTTTTTTAGCTTTTTAGCTGATCTCATTATATTCCCTGCATGTGAATAGAGTATCAGTTCCTCACATTAACAGTATTATGCATCATCTCCATATAGCTGAAATACAGATCTACCCAAAAATTTTAAGGCAATTTTCTAAAAGCTTTGCTGTGAAGACTGAAATCTTTGCTCACAGAAGGGATCACATTGCCCTGCTTGGCTCGTCTGGTTGCCAGCACCTTCAGAGAGCTTGTTATATCCTGTTCCTCTCACAGCAGAACTGGGATTTGCCAGAAGGCAGAAAGTAATTGTTTTTTGAGTTTTTTCTAATAACTTTTTGAGATACTGGACAGGGAAGCTGCGAAGCAGAGACTGCATATACAAGACTGAATGTCTGGGTAGTCTCTTTGGTGCCTACAAGAAGATTCTAGATCCAGCTTAGTGATCAGATATCAAGTTAAATATTGTGGACCCTCTTAATCCAGGTCAAAGTGTGGGAAGTGTTCAGAGCTATTCACTGAAGGTCATTATCTGACAAATATTTTGGCAAGAAATTCAGGGAGACAGAGTTGTGTTAAAACAATTGCAAAATATCCTGGAATGATTAGCTAAGATTTACTCATTCAGTTAAATAAGTAAAGGCACCTCTCTTTACAAAGAGAGGAGAAAAGACATTGAGGATAAAAAGAGACTTAGTAGAGCTGTGGAACCCATGACATCTTTTTTTCTTGAAGGCTACAAATATTCTTTAATTCTAAATCCTGTTTAACAAATAAGACAGTCTTGTTGAAAAATATTTGACAGTTTGAAGAACTTTACTTGGAGAAAATGTTTTGCTGAGCTCATCACAGATTTTCAAATATTTATTTCACTTTCTCAATGTCTCTTTTTATAAAATATACTGACATATTTACAATTTTGCTTCTGAGTGCTAATTGAACCAAAGGAGGGAAGAGACTGATCAATCTAGAAAACAGAAGAGTAATATAGCATGAATTTGAACTGTGTATATTTTGATCTGAAGTTGTTGTACCTGTTGTGCAAAGGGATATTGTTCAGAGCTCGCTTTTTGATTCTCTTGCATTCATAAAGTAAGGGGGGATTATTTCTTTATTTAATTACTTGAAAATATTTATTTGAAGATGTAAACACCTCATTCTATTTGAAAATCTACTATGCATTTTACTAAATGATAACCTGTCACTAATAAAAATAACTTTAAAACACTTTTACAATCCTTTTGGTGTTAGACAAGGGTTTGGGGATTTTCACAGTGTATGTTCAAACTGAATTGGTTTTGTGGTTTTTTTTTTATTATTATTTATTGTGTATCTATACCTTAATAATTCCCTGTCACACAGGCTTGTTATAGATTCTGAGGAAGCATTTCTGAACCTGACCTTGGTCTTCTGGTGCTCTTCTTTTTCTATGATTCCACACACTTAAGGAAACTCAGTGGTGCATGAATGCTACAGGCTCATCTCAAAATCTAGGATAAGTTATTGTACATGTGTGAAAGCTTTTCCTTTCAGTCTGATAATCACCACGATTCTTCTGAATACCTTTTGAGAACATCTTTCTCAAAGCAGATGAAATTAATCTCCACAATCATTTTCTCAAGTACAGACTTCACTCAGGGAAACTCTTCAGTGGCTTTTGGCTTTTCAGTGTCTCAAGATTAATTGTTGCACAGAGAGTTGGAGAGGGTGGGAGGAAATCTGCACTCTCTCCGATTGCTAAATATTGACTTTCTTGTTTTCAGGCTGCTATAGCAGGAGGAACCACTATGATCATCGACTTTGCCATCCCTCAGAAAGGCTGTTCTCTTATTGAGGCCTTTGATACATGGAAAAGTTGGGCAGACCCAAAAGTCTGCTGTGATTATTCACTGCACGTGGCGGTTACATGGTGGAGCAACAAGGTAGAAACAAGAGCTGAATATCAATTCCATGAATTGGTATCACACCTGCTTTGAATTAGTCCTCACGTGCTAAATGTAACTTGCTGGCAGTGTAATGATTAGTACTTTTGTGAGTAAAAACAGCATTTGAAATATCCCACACTCTTCTAAAAGTACCTGTATTTTAAAAACTAGAGAAAGTCTGCAGATAGTCTATATTTTTGGATAATACTGCACAAAGGTAGCAGTTGTGCAAGACCAAAACTAGGCAGACAAGAGGAGGAAAAAGGTTTTTGCAATAATTCTGTCTTTTTTTTTTTTACTTGAACACTTGATATTTTATGCTCTTGTTGAGTCTTGGTGGTTTGTTTGTTGTTTTTTTAATAAGGGTATACATGAAAAATATGGTACTTTATTTTGCGTGTAAAGAAAGACTTCTATTCCTGGGTAACTGCAATAATATCCCCTTAAAGTAAAGCAGGACTGGAGCCAATAGTAAATTGAATGTGAGATTATCCAAAAAAACTTTTTGGAATTTATATATGGGAGAATCAACCTTGTTGAGTGAATGTTTGCTAATAGCCTGGAAGCTTTACTGAATGAATTAGTTTTTCAGGTGCTTGATATCTATCTGAAAGTGCCCCGTGTTTTACAAGATCAGTTTTGATTCTCAGAGAACTATGCATCAGTACGCAGATATATTAAGTAATTTCCATTTTTAAATATGTGTACCCAAGTCTTCACTCTGCAAACAACACATCTTTGATAGTCTGTATTCTGAGTGCTAAAATAGGCTGACCGTAACTTCTAGCTTAAAACAGACATAAAATAAAACTTCACTTCCAGTGAAGTTTGAGTAAATGTGCATTTGAAAGAGTCTTAGTAGAGAACAGTGAAGTACTGAAAAATCCAGTAAAACTTGAGAGGTGTAAAGCAATGAAATATTCTGGTTCATATTAAGAATTTAAATGTTTTTAAAGGCCATGACTGAAAGAAATAGAAAGGTCTAATATTTTGTAGCTGTAAAGGACCTGGGTGAAGAAGACTTATATTTCATGCCCTTCTGATTAGCTCTCATCTTCTTATGATTTAAAGTATGGATTAAAAGCATACATTCTTCTCAATGCCTTCCCTCATTTATAGTAAATAGGGAAGAAGAGAATAAATTACATACCTCTATATTTGTGCCAGCAGGGCCTTATTTATCTGATAATTTATTTATTATTATTTATAATTTATTTATTTATTTATTTGATAATTCCCACTCAAGATATACTCTCATCCCTCCCCTGGATAAATTTAAAAAATTTCCTTGAGTTTTTTATAAATCTCACCTTTCCTGGGCAGATCCAACCAGATAATTAGAGAACAGATGAAAAGTAAAATATTTTACCTTCTGAAAGGAATTAATCCCATGGAAATTGTAACAGCATTACCAATTCATGTCAATTATTGTCACCATCATTTTACTTGGGAAGAGAGAGCCAAAGTTACATAATGTATGTTCCAGCTAACCAGCTGAGCAAGAAGCCTTTGAACTAAAATCTGTGTCTTTCTTTCTTTGGGACATAATGTTTTGCTGGGCTGCACAGACCCTAGCAGAAGCAGGGCATCTTATCAAGGACTGCATACAAGAAAAAAAACAAAACCCCGAAACAACAGGCTCGCATTTAGCGTTTTGGAACCATTTTGTTTGACAACAAAATATTTCAAAAGGCTGTGTGTCATTTAGAGTTAGGACAAAGCTCTAAGAGATGAGATCTTTTCTGTCATTCTGTTGTTTGCCAGAAGCTGAAGCCTATTACAATCCAATTTTGAAAATCACTTTTGCACAAATGTCTGTGTTGTGTGAGTTGGATACATTAACTGTAATATTGGACAGGGTGTTTTCAACATCAGGAGGTTTGTTTGGAATAAAATTCTGCTTCAGTATCTTTTGCAAAAAGCATTCCCTTCATGCAACTCGCTTGTGCCTCCAATACCTGCACAGCCATGCTACTCATTTATATACTTTGAGAATTAATTTAATGCAAGAAGAATAGTATAAGTCAGTCTTTAAATATGTGACTTGGGCTGTTTGTACTGAACATATGTTTGATGAGTGAGTAAAGGATTACCCTTCACACTTACAATTTCTTTGTACAAGGTTACTAACATGCAAAAGATAATTGCTGCATTCTGAAAATTGCTGACTGTTTTTCAGGTGAAGGAAGAAATGAAACATCTTGTTCAAAACAAAGGTGTCAACTCCTTCAAGATGTTTATGGCCTATAAAGACATATACATGGTCAATGATGAGGAGTTATTTGCAGCCTTTTCCTGTTGCAAGGAACTTGGAGCAGTTGCTCAAGTCCACGCCGAGAATGGGGAACTAATTGCACAGGTGCACATTTGACATTTTGTCCATCAAAGTCAGGAACATAGATGGTCCTAATCCTTGGTCTCTCCAAACATATTCAGCTTATCTGACAGGAATAAATCCAGAAGTAACGAGAAAGCAAAGCTTCATTGACAGGGCAGGAAGGCCTCAACATCTCTCCATGAGTAATTAACTTCACACTTGCCACTCCCACCTGAGTGCTGTGTGAAGGCACTGAGAATATAACTGTCCTGGTTATACTAGATACCAGTTATAACTAGAGTGGCTATACTAGAATATTTTCTTCAACTATTCTAGTCAACAGTGCTTTGACTCTGCCTTAGGTCCCAAAATAGAAATTAATTTATTGCTAAATAATCTAAAATCAGCAAATCTTAGGCTACTGAAATATAGTAGGGACAAAGTCTTATGCCTCTTAAAACCTAGGAGTTTTCAGAGGCTGTGGTTATACATCTTTGTGTTTAATAAGGACCTTTCCTTTAAAAAAATTTTTTTTTCCTGTGGGAGTGAGTACTGTAACAGTTACTGTCTGTGACCATTTAAGAGCACATAGTGAGAGAGGAGTAGGGTTTTCAAAAGCAGTGATTTACCCCTCCAAGGTAGTGGAGTGTGTTCTCTGAATTTACTTAGGTATTCTGAGGCCTGTGTTTATTGAGAGATATATTGGATTTCAGATAAAACAACAATAACTTATCTTGGAAAAAATTGTAACTGCCTTTTTTTTTTTTTTTTTCCCCTTGAACAAGCTGCAATGGCTGGTTTAGAATCCATTTAACTGGCAGCATGTTCATGACTCCTTGCTACACTTTGTCTGACTGTTACATATTTTTGTGCGGTGTTCAGGGTGCAAAGAAGATGCTGGCCATGGGAATAACTGGCCCTGAGGGTCACGAGCTGTGTCGTCCTGAAGAGGTGGAGGCTGAAGCAACACAAAGAGCAATTACCATAGCAAATGCTGTAAACTGCCCCCTTTATGTGGTCCATGTAATGAGTAAATCTTCAGCAAAGGTGATAAGTAATGCACGAAGAGAAGGTAAAAGTCCTAATTCTTTTATACTTGGACAATGGCATTGGAAAAAGGATCATGGAAAACCAAACACAGCATCAGTGTCCTACTTGTCCTGAGTGCCACAAGCCTCAGAATATGGGTGAATTTCTTGGGGTGGGATGTCTAAACTGTGCGTGTGTTGTTGGGCCCAAGGAGAGCATGGTGGAAGAACAGCAACTGGAATTGAGACTTTCCTTTCTCCTCAGAGCAAACTTTCTTCTCTTCATAGTGTACCTTCCAGGTCAAAGTGAGGGCCAGGACAGCATAACTGCATTAAAAATTATGTCACCAGTCCAAGGCAATAAATGCTCAGCTATTCCCCCCACTGAGTCTGCAAGACTTTACCCACTATTTAGTTGAGACATTCTACAACAGAGACCACACAATATTTTTATAGACAGTGCCATGACATGACTACAACTCCTATTCACTGGGCACTTAGAAGTTATAGTGATGATGACAATGCCTGAAAGCCTCAATTGCCTCCAGTGCAGCCTGAAGGTTGTAGCTGTCTAGAATGTTTTATCTCCTTACCTATAAGTTCGTCCAGAGCAGCCTGTGGAACTACAGCACTATGAGGAGATATTAGATAGGTGGAAGGAGCAGGGAAAAACCCCGTTATTTGGAAAATCTAAAACTTTATGGAATATCTGTCCTCATTATCTTTTTACATCTTTTTCACTTCGTTTTTATATCTTTTGCATTTACGTCTTGTTTTCAGCTGACTGAGCATGAATTGCATATAGCCCTCGTTTTCCTTATTTCTTGACTTCAGATAGTGCCTTCACAGGGGGCATAGATAATTAATATTAAAATATAGAGTATGAGAGCTTGGTGAATCAAAGCCAATGTGATGTCATTGTGTAAATATAGCTGCATATGCTTATGCAGAACATGTGTTAACTATGACTTCTAGTAAGACTTAGCAGTAATTCAAGTTTATAAAAGAACTTATCAGAATATATTTTACAAGCGCATTTTTTGGTACTGTGCTATATTAGATTCCTCCACTAGATGGCAGTGCTGCTGGGAATGTGGATTATATTGATCAGTGCATGGTTATTTGTGCGTTCACAGGCATAGTGTGAACATTAACTACAAGAAGCTGTTACAACAGTTAAAATACCCAGATTAAAGATTAAACACTGGCTGTGAACACAAAAGAGATGATAGTGTTTTATAATACACTATTCAAGTACAGAATTTTATGCTGACAGTAAATGCTGTAAAATATTGTTAAGCATGTGTTGTAAGAATAGTCTGCAGTGCCAGTTTGATAACTGATGATAGATGTATGATTCTTTGATATGTAAAAAGATGAAATTGGGACAATTTGAGCTTATTGTGGTGCAAATTGTATTTTACAGCTTCCTGGGCTGATGCAGTCAGAACCATTAATGCTTACCTTTGTGCACAGCAACATATAACATCTCTTCATAGTTAATATCTATTTGCATAGCAGGTATTGTTTAGAAAACAGAAATCTAATATTGATAAAGAAATTGCAAAAGATAACTAGAGTAAAGGTAGTTACAAGAATGATAGTTTTAATGAGACTGGTCTGTATAAATTTTGGCTATTAGAAATTCATTATTGTTAGTTTCATTAGAAGTTATTTTCCATCTTCAGTGAAAAGTGATAGTAGAAAACAATGAGTTCCAGACCAAAAAAAAAAAAAAAATTCTCAAACTATTGTATGAATGGCATAAATAAAACTCAAATATTTTGGCGAAAGACATTCAACTTGGACAGGTTAAAAACCACTGTAATGTGAAAACTTTGTAAACTCTTAAATACTGGAAGGCTCTCAAGAATTTGAAAAATTCACTCTAATACAGTTTATTCATCTTTTCAAAATTATTCTCCATGTCTTGATGCAAGCTTCCTTCTATTTACAATTGTGACATTTTTCTTGATCCTTTCCAAGCACTTAGCATGAAGTACAATATGTGTGTGCATATTCATCCCTGCCCTTGTTGGAGGAAGATTGATATGCCTTTCCAATTCCATCACTGACCTCAGAAGGAGGGTCTTCAGTGAGTGAAATGTATTTTCTGAGTGACAGTGTGATACCAGAACTGAAGCATTGCTTCCCAAGTTCTATGGAATGGTGATTTTCCTAGTCAAAAATGTAAGTCAGAGCCCAATTCTTTGTCCCTCATTTAGATATACAAGGTGAGAAATAATTTTAGAGACTGAAGACCTGATACAGTTTGCTGAAGACAGTAGGCATAGTTCTATTGTCTTCTATGATCTATGGTTCAGATCTTAAAGGCTAAAATCAGTCATACAGATTGTAAAGGGATAGTAGTTCTTATTCTAGATTAAGCAAACTTTAGGAGAATCAGATGAGTGAAAGTCTTTCCTTCTCCTCTCCATGCCAAACTTCACTACCTATGCCTGCTTTGATCTCCAGCAACACCACTTACTGAAGGAAACCTCCAAATTACAGCAGCAAGATTTTCATGTACGTCAGTAATAGCTGCTTAATATCAACAAGAAATCCAAAATTTCCACATTGTGACTACGTTGGAGAGGGATAGGCTAACTCCTGACCCCATCATGTTCTTTTTTGGATGCCCTACCAACCTTTAGTACTTCACTTAGACGGTCAAAGACAGAACCTCCCTGTGAGAATTGTCCTTGCTCGTCTCAGTGGGCTGTTTCTTCATCCTTGTGCAAAACATGGTCTTGAATCTTGTTAGAATAGGTAGAGGAACTGTATTCTTCTACAGAAGGGCAGTCTGCTATGTCTGTGTGCATGTCAGTCTTATTCTCTTAAGTGGAAAGACAAAAAGGATCATCGTCCTGTTATGCTAAAATCTTCCCTACAATGAGAAGAGAACGCTGTAGAGCGCTGTCAGGCAGTGCAGCTCCTTCTCTTCTTAGGAGTACCAAGGGTGAACTTACTGGGGAAAACTGATGTGGCTTTGTCACCCATTCCTTCCACCAGAAATGACTATACAGAAAGCAAGGCTTATCAAATGTGATTTAGGGTTAGTTGATTTATACTGTCTCCCCCTAAAAAATGCTTTCAGTCTAAGTGCACTAAAGCATGGACACCATAGAATGGTTTGTGTTGTAAGGGACCTTAAAGATCATTTAATATGATGATTAAAGATCATGTCCCTTTGCTCATTTAACTGTGTTGTTACAGCCAGGGAAGTGAGAATTTCTAGTGAAGATCAGAAGTGGAAAGCAAAATTCTTGCTAAAAAAAAAAGCAACCTTTTAAAATGTTTCTCCTTTTTTAAAAACTGCATGCAGAAATATGTACTTGGCCAGATTCCAAGAAGCTTGCTTAGACTTACAAGGTTGGTTCCTGCCATTAGTCACACATTAGGTCTCCTCTTAGTGAGAGGAAGGGCATCTCCATACTTGAGGTATACAGACTCGCAAGCTAACACTGAGCACAGATGTGCAGCTGAAAATACCAACTTTTTAGCTGTCTCATGCAGGACATCTCAGGTCCAGACTGTATAAAGCCTAAGATGCAATGCTATGCCTGATTTAATAAACCCTGCCTTGCAGTTCTGCTCCTTTCAGAGCATAGTTTGTAAGTATCTTTATCTTAAGTGCTTCTAAAACTTTTACTGGAATAAGCACATTCAGACCAGTTTTTCATGATTGTAAATGTTTGTTGGTGTTTATCAGTATTGTAACTCTTTGTTAGTTTTGATAGGTGGTAAAATAATTTGTAGTTGAATGTTCTTCTCTTCTATAAAATAATCTATGTGAAAATAAATCTTGCTAACCAGTCTGGGAATCTGATGAAGAAGTCACCACATCCACAGCTATTTCCCAGCAGCTCAGAGAGATATCAGCAAGACCAAACAGCAGAATACTTTCCTGTTACTTTTTTGTTGTTGTTTTTTTTTTTTTTTTTTAAATGAGAGAAAACATAACAAGTGGAAAGACCAGATTTATTACTGGATTATTCTACTTTAATGCCTATAGGCAGAAGTCAATCGAGCTTGAATAACCTTAATACAGAACATCCGTGTTGCCAATGGAGCTAAAAGAGTTTCAGTGCAGAATTTCCTTGTTATTTGGATTAAAGTAGAATCTTGATATTATTTTATCCTTCAGTCTGGCTAGTCACGGTCCAAATTAAATGCAGGAAATTTCTCAGTCAGCAGAGCTAGTCTATTGAAACTGCAATGTTCAGACTCAAAATTACTTGTGGAAAAAACCTCTACTCTTCCATCTCATGGGAACAAAGGGAACTGGTCAAGTCAAATTCTGACTGCAGAAATCAGTTGTGTTACATGAGTTAGAATCAACTCAGTGTGTCCAACTGGGAGCGTGGAAACTTCCTTTCACTTTGATGTTGTGAAACTGAGATAAAATTATTTATGAAAGCTAAAACTCACTCTTTTACACTTTAATCACACTCTCACACTTTAATCATTTTTAGATATATCCTAATGATTCATAGTTCAGGTTTACTTTGAATGGAAGCTTCTTTACCTTATTTAGATGCAGCAGGAGAGACACACACAATTCCCCCTCCCTTCGCTTTCTCATGGCTTTGATCATAAAAAGTCTGCCAAAAGCCTAATATGTAAATATGACAGATTAATTATATATGTCCCAGAAGTTTTCTCTTTTGGAAAGACCCTGACTCCTGCAGCAGCTCTGCATTAGGAAAACACTGATCTGACTCAAACCTCCTCAATGAATGAGTGGTCATGTCATTTCCTCACCTGGCTTCATAGTCAGTGCTTTAAGATCTGAACATAAGATGCAAAAACCAGTAAATCACTGCCTAAATCATGATTTCAAGTCTAAACCAGAGTCTGATGTGCAGTCTGCAAAGGTTTGCTTTGTTGCTTTCTGACAATACCATGAATGTGTGACTTATGCACAGAAAGACAGAGAAAGGTCATTGTCTTGTATTACCAAGCAATTACCAGATGAGGCCTTGCAGGGTAGTGCAGTGGTAGTTCTAATAAAAACTGAGCCTGGAGTGAAATCTGGGATCCATAGCAAAATGCCCACAGTCTGCAGGGAGCAAGGGAGGAAGAAGGCTCTCATGGGGATCCAGCAGAGGCTGCCTTTAACCAGAACCAAACAGCCTATGAGTGGGTGTGGAAGGTCCCAGCTCACTCTGGTTCTTCAGTGACCATTGCTGCTGGGGGGCATTACCACCTGCCAGCTACAAAACTGCAAAGTGGATGGACAACTTCCTCGGGGAGTGAAACATCTTGTTCTGATGAGTTTCAAACCTGTCTTACCCAGGAGGTAAAAATAGTTAAAATATGTTAGCTCTGTCCAAAGGCTAACAGCAAGTCTGGGTTGGTGTTCAGTTCTGAGGAAACTAAAATAATGTGCAGCAAAGGATTAAAGATTAAATAACTTTTAAAATTAAATTATTTATTATTTTTGATTTGGGAAATGTTTTTATCCTTTTCAGTTTATGTCTGGTGCCATATTGTTCTTCCTGGCACAATTGTAGCCTGGTGATTAAAAGTACCACCCTTCAAAGTCTGTATGCTGTATGTATTAACTTACATTGTTATATTGTCAGTAATTTCAGAGCACCAAATAGCTGCTACCAAGTATATGAATCTCGAACATAATTAATGTAACTGAGGACTGTGTTCCTTTTGAAATCTCAATCACAAGTCTTGTAAACAATGTGTAAAACCCATTATAATATATCTGTCAACAATTTAATTAAAAAACTTGCCCAAGCAATGTTCTTGTAAGGAAATATATTGTAAGATCACCAGCAGAATATTCAGAACAAAGATGCTGTGTTATAGCTTAGTTTATTATGTCCTTCCATATGTTGGTATTTAATTTGAAACACTCATTCAAATTTAAATTCATTGCCACCAAAAAGATCCTCAAGATAAAAAATACAAGGTATGCATTTTTTGTTGTATTTGATGATGACACAATTGGTTTACATTTTTCAGGCAAGGTGGTTTATGGGGAGCCTATTGCTGCTGGTCTTGGCACTGATGGCACTAACTACTGGAATAAAGACTGGGCTCATGCTGCAGCATATGTGATGGGACCTCCACTGAGACCTGATCCATCTACTCCTGATTTCCTCATGAACTTACTGGCCAAGTAAGTAGATGAACAGTGAAAGCTGATACCCAAGTGCACAGCAAATTCTGTCTGGATTATATAATAACTGGCTGATGCTCTGGAGATTTTCTAAGTACAGGATGTTACATTATCAAGAAGAAGAAACAGAAAGTGAAACCATAGATGAAAAACATTTCAGATATCAGATTTTGTTTCTCTGAACTCTTGTGACCTTCTGTCCCCATTTGACTGTATTCAATAAGCCTTGCCTTGCTAATATTGCAACAAAAATTGCAACATGACCAGGAGGACAGTAAGACTGTTAAGTCAGTGAGAAATGTGTAAAAAGTGAAGTCACAGCTAGAGTTTCTGGGTTTTGTTGTCAGCTGCCTTTTTCACTTGAAATTTTAATGTTGCACAAAAAATAAGCCTGGTAACTTCTGAAGGTATATATAAGCTATGCACTTCATAACATCTCTGTCAGAAAAGTAGAAAAAGAAATATCTTTCAGACACCTGCAGTTAATGTGTAATTTGTTCATATTTCATTAATACTTAGGGTTAACCCCACAAAAGGGTTGAATTTGACCAAAGGGCCTTTGAAGGTGTACCCGAACACTCAATGATTGTTGTGTGGATCTGTAGTAATTTCACAGGACATATGGAGTGACACAGACTAAAATTGCCCAAAATGATGATGAAACTAAGCTGCTTGCTCTGGACAAAGTGGAACAGTACTCCACTTGTGGGACACCTTTGACATATCCAGAGTAAAAGTGTTAGTGTTGGTGCTTGGTTTCTTCCAAGAGGTTTCTGAAGAGGAAACTTCTTCATAGGAGAACTGTCTGTTCTTGTGGAGCTGCTCTTGGAAGATGAAACTGAAGACAGGCTGGCAGGGCATATTGTTTTTTACTTGAAGGATGTTTTCCTATATGCTGCTGTCTGGTACATGCTCTGATTCATAATGAACTTTGTTCCTCTGCAGTGGTGACCTATCTGCAACAGGGACTGACAATTGCACCTTTGACACATGCCAGAAAGCTCTGGGAAAAGATGACTTCACAAAAATCCCTAACGGAGTGAATGGTGTGGAAGACAGAATGTCAGTCATATGGGAAAAAGGCGTTGTAAGTGTATCAAAATGTCCGAACATGGGGGTAGTTGATTTCTCCAACAAAATATAATCTCTCAGCAGTTATTATCTCTCCAGTTCTATCAAGTGTGTTTATCATAGAATAACTCCTTTGATCGAAGACCGTGACAGAGTCCTTACTAACTCTCACTTTATGGTCCTGGAAGATGGAAGAAGATTCTTGGTGCTTAAAATATATCACTAAAGAATCATTTCTATCATTCAGCAGTAAGGGATTGCTATTGTTTCAGTGGTAGTGCACAGTACATTTCCTTGCAGCATTTTTTACAACTGATGAAATGAAAATAAAAGGAAAGAGATACCTACAGTTTCAACTTGATCAGCACTGTATTTTTTCCTCTTTGATCTCTCTCAAACTTAGCTGTTAGAGGAGTTTCTGCACTGGGTATGTGCCTCTCAACTTCTAATTTGGGTTTTAAGAAACGCTTCTCTAATGTTTGCCTCAGTTGCATCATATGATGAAATGAGCACCTTCAAATCTCACTGGCTTCAGGTTCTCAATACCAACACAAGAAAGCTCAGTGCTTTTCAGGGCAGTGTCTGATGTGAGGGACATGAGGCAATCTATTGAGGGATCTGCTGCATACTGGGTGTTATGATTGTTCTGGCTATTAAAAAAATGTTCA
Organism: Empidonax traillii; assembly: GCF_003031625.1. Taxonomy (NCBI): domain Eukaryota; kingdom Metazoa; phylum Chordata; class Aves; order Passeriformes; family Tyrannidae; genus Empidonax; species Empidonax traillii. The sequence continues at coordinate 1,608,342 of NW_020955319.1, read as the reverse complement.
GTTCTGGAGCCTCTAGTTCTATTTAATATTAAGTTCTCTTGCAGTAGTGAAGTCGTGTTGATAATGAACTGTGAAGCGTGTTTACTGGTCACAGTAGAATTATCTACCTCACACGCTTGTTAAGGATGTGCTCCATGATCTCTCTTGTTTATTGGTTTTGGGGTGGTTTATACAAAGAACACACACTTCTGCCTGTGTTCAGGTGTGGCACAGCTCTAGTGTGATTCTTTATGGTGTAAACTGAAATCTAGCTTCATAGGAAAGTGAGGCATGAATATGTAAATCAGTGTGGCTTTTGAACAGTGTGTCCTGTTGGGCAAGACAATTTTTAAAGAAGTTCTTCAATCGGTATTATCCTCCCTTTTTTCCCTTGTAAAATATTACACAACTGTGTAATGTTTGTCTGGACAGCTTCCTCCCTTCCCACACACCATTATTTAGAAGAGCAGTGTTCACCATTTTCATTATGCTTTTCTTCTCAGATGACTGCTCACAGACATATAAACATGTTTTTGTGACATTCTGATTCCTAGACTGATTATGCACAATATTACTACCAGCGTATCGGGCTTTCCAAGCAAACAACAGTCATGGAAGCTGAATTAAATTAATTACATAGCAGTGGACAGTCCCAAGACACATCTATATCCATTATGATTTTCCATTTTGCTGATGTGTCACATCAGCAAATCTGTTTCTTATACTACGTGATTTCAACATTTACTGAACAGCACTATCCTTTATTGCTGAAGAAATTTGCAGATCAGTTTTCCTGTATTATATATTGTGCCTTGGCTCTTCTTTATCATCTTCTAAACTCTCCTTAATACTGTCTCACCATTTTCCAAAACCTAGATACTTGGGAGATGTTTCCTGAGGAACCTACTGAGCACGAGTACGGATTTCAAGCCAGCAAAAACATTTGATTTCAGTTGACTTAGGACTGGATCCACAGAGTGTTTGGCTTTAAAGTTGTCTTTTCTTTTCTTTGCTCTGGGATAAATTCAGATAAAGTTATGGTATTCAGTGAGAGGACATTTTAGTATGGGCATCTGAGACAAACTGTTGTTTTTACTTCTTTTAAACTCTTCAGTATGACATCTAAAAAAATGTCACTCAGCTTTTTCAATAAGAGGAACAGCTTTTTCATTCCTTGTTTAAAAAAGTAATGAGTTTGGGTTTTTTGTATTCTTTTGCAGTACAGTGGAAAAATGGATGAGAACAGATTTGTAGCTGTTACCAGCACAAATGCAGCAAAAATCTTTAACCTTTACCCAAGGAAGGGGAGAATTACTGTAGGTTCTGATGCTGACATTGTAATTTGGGATCCTAAAGCTACAAGGTATGTATGGGAAGTTATTTCCCCCCATCCAGCCTTTCTGCAGGAAAAAAACATCTCAAAGCCTTTGTACAAGAACAAGCCTTTGGGTTAGTTTAAGGAGTCTTTCAACAGCGGCTCACATGAATTAATTATAAGTTTTTTGCCTCCCACAATAGTGTATGTAAGGAGAGATCTTTAATCTCCAGATGGATTAAAAAGTATTTTCCTAGATTGCTGACGAAGTGCAAAAATTAAAAAGTCTGTATATTATGCAATTAGGGCTTGATATCCTAAGAATAAAAAGAACCACTTTCAGATTTTAGAGTAAGTCTGTTCAGTGCTGGATTATGTTTGTCCTCCTCCCACTACAAAGAGTAGGGAGAAGAGCTTGTGTTGCTGCAGAATGACCCATTAAAAGCTTGTGTTTTGAATTTAGAGCTATTTCAGACATATTTTAAGGTGGGAAACATTTCTGAAGCTCAGTCTGTGCACGCTTATGCTTTTATTTAAGTTTTCTGATTGTGTGCAAAGTAAATCTGCTACAATAGAATTTGTCACACCAAGAAGAGATGCACAAAAGGTGTCCTGTTGTCTCACTCTGCATGACTTGATGCCATGGTGCATTTTTGCTAGAAAGGGCAGTGTCTTTCTAGGAGCCTCAATTCACCCAGTGTATTGTGCATTACAGCTGATTCCTGTCTTAAGGTACGTTCACAGCATCAGCCAACTTCTTGCTCATGACACTATAAATATTTCAGGAGTTATATATCTTGAGTTTTGCTCTGGCTCTTGTGCCCATTCTGGTCTTGTTTAAACTGCCTGGACATGGTCTGGCAGCTGGATGTCACAGAGCCAGAGCACCTGGGGATCTGTCCCTCTTAGCTGAGGTGCCTGTGGGCTGTGTGAGTTTATCTCCACTGTTCCAGTGCTGAGCAGGATAACTTAAACCTGCAGGCACTTTAACAACTGAGCCTTACCTCTGACCACTCATTCACAGAGCAGCAGCAGCAGGTCAGGGGGTGTGCTGGGCTGGTGCTTTTGTCATGGGCTCAGCTCTAGGAAGCAGTGTGAGCATTCAACTGTGCTTTCAGCCATTTTTTTTTTGAAAAAAAAAATAAAATTGAAGACTCTGCTCATGGTTGAGGAAAGTTTTGAAACATATCTGGGCATATCTAGTTTTGGCAACCAAATAGATTAAAAAAAAAACCCTAATCCTAAATTTACCTCACACAAACAAATATTTCTTGACCAATCTTCTGGTTTTTAAATTTTTGATAAAGCAATTCTCACTCATGTCAGTATATTAATGAGTACCAAAAACATGTGAGAGTGTGAAGAAAAGTGTTATTTGCCTTATGCTACAATGTTTGAAGACATGGAGGTTGCTATTCAGAAGACCTACAGAAAACTGGCAGCACCAGCAAAAGAAGTTGCAGGAGTGTCAACAAGCCAAATAAACATAGAGGCCTGCCCAGTGCTGGGTCAGGGAAATTTTCATGTGCATTATGCCTTCTGGCATGTTGAGCAAGCATATATTGAGATACCAGCAATGAGATATTTCAGGACAGTGGAGCTATGAACTCTGCTTAAAAAAAAAAACCCTGAAGGATTGTTTTCTGACCTCACTTCTGCTCTGCCTGGGGACAAATAAATCTAGAAGAAGAGCAGAGTTCTGACAATGTTCTCAAGGTGCTTTGTCAGCTCCTGTAGTTATCTTTTTTACCTCCCAAATATTCCTTCTGCTTCTTTTCACTCTCTCCTGAGTACTCTTATTGCCTTTTTGCTCACTGCAGCTGTGAAGGTGCAGTTTTAATTCAAGTAGTTTTTTTTATTATTAAACTGTACTTCCTTACTGAGCAATCTGGTTTTAAGTTCAGACAGTATTTTTTTCCTTATCTCATATTGTTCCCATCATTTATCCATTTGGCTTTGTACAGTTGTGTGAACTACATGAGTAAGTATAAATAAATCTCACCGGGGCTTGTCTATTCATTTCACCACAAATCCTGAAGAGGGCATAAACAGCCCAGCAGAAAAAAAAGGGATCTCACTAACGGACTTCAGCCATTTAAGATGTTACACAAGGCACAGCCTCATGTGCTTTGTTGATTCTGGGGAGTGATTTTCAATTTCACAATAGGCTTGTTCCTCTTTCTTGCTAAGTCCTTCCCCTTTTGTACATGCCTTTTCTTCTTGTTTGCAAATCTAAATCTTGTAAAGAGGAAAATGTAATTTTCCAGTTCTGGTTTGATGTTGTGCTGCTGTAGTCTTAAAATACTGACTGATACTAGCCTAAAGAGTTAGATAATTGCTGAAGTATTTCTTTGAGGAAATTATATTATCACAATCAGAGGAATTCTATAGGGAAGATTCTAGAATATTTCAGAAAGGTAGTGAATCTCTTCAAAATACAAAAACTTGTATCCCTACAAAATTGGCTGCGTTTTCCCTCCCACATCATTGCACAATAACAGCATGTTGGTTGCTATCTGGGTACTCAGAATTTTCTCTTCCTAGGTTGCAAAAACCTAGTGAATTCAACGTGACAGCTATGCAAGCTGGGAGCAATTGCAATTCAAGGTTCTGCTTCCAGCACTCTGCCACTTCAGCTGAGGCTTTCCTTTTAAGGGTCAGCTTCACTGACTGGCCTATTTCTGTAGCAGTTTCTGGTAATTTCTAGAGAAAAGACTATGTGACAAATTATCACATTCACCACTGTATTTAAAAACATCTAAATAATGGTTTTAGCAGGTCTATATGACAGCAAGCATTATTGGGAAGAAACATGAAATGTACGAGTTGGTTAGAAATTGCATTACAAAAGATGGATTGTGGATCCTGCCAGATTAGGTCTATTTCTTAGCTTCCTTATACTCATTGCATTCATTAAAGACCACACAAATACCAAAGTGACCTGTCGGTTTATTGCAAGCCATGTCCCACCAAACATCATCTTGCAGACCTCAACACCCTCAGCATCCAAAGTACAGTCTGTGCACACAGGATTGTTCTGTGAAAACTCCTTGGGAAAATGCACGTAGGCAGCAAATGTGTACTGACTGTACCGTCTTATTTTAATCTCTGCTTTGATCAAGAGTTGTTCATTGACTTATTTCAGCGGCACACAAATAATATAACAGCCCCAAGTCTGTGAAACAAAAGCAACTGTAAAGGCTTTTCCAGAAGGAGAGAGCAGAGTAAGCAAGGAAAAGGGAATGTCACCTGTCAGCAAGTCAATGTCCTCTATAGCTGATGCCTTTAGCTATTTGAAAGCAAACAAGAGTACAAAATCCCCAGGGCTTGTTTCAGAAATGCTCAGCAAGGAATCTCAATACTGCAGTACCCAGTTCAGGTAGTGAAAAGAGCTGAGCATCCCTTGTAAATTAGGGGCAGAAGGTCCCAAAAATCTCATAAGAGACTTTCAGCTCCCAGTAGATATTAGGGCTCAATAAATTCACTGTAGCCTGTTGGAGCCTTGCAAATAAACCCTGGATCAGGACCCAAAGGCAAGATCAAACACCCTTGGGAATGAATCTGTCTCAAACAGAGTTTAACTTTCTAAGTCTAGCCACTTCATCAGAACAACATATGGTTTGGGAAGCCTCACCCGCCATTTTTTTTCCCCTCATTAAATATAGCTGAAAAGTTAGATACTTCTGACTGCAGAAGCTGAGCTGGTTGTGCAGGTAGCACCATCCTCTTTTGGCTTTGCTGCAGTGTCCCTCTTTGGCAGGCCCAGTGTGTTCCCCACATGTGCTGGTGGAGATGGGTGCAGGCCCTGAGCACAGCAGGGGTGGCTGCACCCCAGCTGGACAGCTGCTGGAGCAGGGTCCCTGATCAGCAGGGATGCAGGAGTCCCAAGGTAAGGATCATCATGGCTGGGCTTCGCGAACGAAGATTTGAGAAAGGCTCTACCCACGCTTGCTACAAGCGCGCTGATGGCTAAAAAGGCCAATGCGAGATAGACAAGTCCGGTTGCAGAAGGCACAGTAGAAAGACTCCCCAGGTGATATTGACAAGACACGATTCTTCCTGTGTTGTCTTTTCTCCTCGAGAGTGATCCTGGGTGTGTTCTCAAAAGCAGCAGCAGCGTTATAGATGGTGTGTCTCCAGGCCTCCCGAATTGGAGGCCAGGGTAGACCAGTGGTGGTGATCAATATGGCCAAGGCTGAGGGATTGTTTCAGGCAGTCCTTGTATCTCCTCTTCGGGGCTCCTCTCTTGCGGCAGCCAGTGGCAAGTTCCCCACAGAGCACGATCTTGGGGAGGCGATGGTCCTGCATCCTGGAGACATGCCCTGCCCAGCACAGCTGAGTTCTCAACAGCATGGCCTCAATGCTTGGGACTGCTGCCTGCTCAAGGACAGATGTGTTGGACACATAGTCAGTCCAGTGGATGTTTAGGATTGTACGGAGGCAGCGCTGATGGAAGCGTTCTGAGAGACACAAGTGGTGCCGGTAAATGACCCATGATTCAGAACCATATAAAAGAGTAGACAGTACAATGGCTCTGGAAACATTGATCTTGGTACTTTTCTTCAGGTGTTTGTTTTTCCTAAACAAGGTAAGGATAGGAGGAAGGAAAAGGACAGGTTACTCTGTAATCTACCTGCTACGAAATGACAGATGAAGCTGTGTTTTCTGCCCTGTTTCCAGTGTTTATGCATTTTAGGGGAAATAGTGACTGGGTGTGAATCAGTGAGAACTCAGAGTTTCCCAGGATGCTAGCATATGTTTCCTCAGTGCCTTTGTTTGCATGTAGATATGTTCATGGATAAATCTTTTGCATTTATCAGAACCAAAATCTGCCACCTATGTCTGTCTCATTTGTAGTCAAGTCGTCAGCCTCAGAGGCTTAAGTAGGAGCAAGTTACAACATTTAAACACTCTACCAACCAACTGCCTGTAATTTTTAGTAACATGAGAGAGGAAGAAACCAAGATGTTAGCAAAAGATTAGAATAAATAATGCTGCAACTGTCTTACTCTTTTGATCAATGAACATAATTTTGAATACTGAGTGTATAGATAACTGCATCTAGTCACAATGAGGCAAAATGAAATAATGTGGCATACAAATATCTATGCATAGCACAAGTATGTTCTGGCATTTTCGGTACTCCCATATTCTTTTGCACAAGGGAAACTGTGTGCATGCATGAATGTACACTAATTCACTAGAATCAGAGTTCCTGCCAAAGGCCTCTGTCTCAAATTAAGAAAACACAGAGAAAGAAACAATATGCAGAAATTAATGCAGGAAAATCTATTTAAACATAAATACTTTTTTGCTGCAGGAGTGATCAAACATTGGCACTGGTTGCCCAAAGAAATTGTGGATCTCTGTCTTTGAAGGCACTTAAACCCCGATTTAACAAGGCCCTGAAAAACCTGTTTTGGCTGACCCTGATCAGAGCAGAGGGTTTGGAATAGATGATCTCCAGAGATGCTTTCTAACCTCAGTGACTCTCTGGTTCTGTGGAGTATAACAAGATAAGCCTCTCTGAGAGCGCATGACGTACGTTTCCCTAGTAACTTGCTGTCTCCAAAATGTCAGTTTTTCTCTTTAGAGAACTGAATCTGAGAAATGTTACCAAAAAAATTAAATCTTTCTTATATTTCCCTCATATAATTTTGATTTTTTTTCTCCCTGATCTTCAAGATCTTCTTTAGTCATTGAATAGACCAATTTGTTTTTCCCTCTCTTTGTATGATTTTCTGCAAGCTTAATTTCTCAATACTGTTTTTCTTCTGCCCACAGATTGATATGTCAGCTTGGAGTGATTGGTAGGACCAGACTGATAGTTTTGTTGACAAATGAGTTACTTACCATAATAAAAGAAAATAAAAATTTTTGTTGTCATTCTCTACCCCCCTTAAAATAATAAATTTTAGGAGATATGCTCACATGAAATAAAGATCTTATTTCTCAGATAAATCACTTTGACTTGAAGCTCCCCAAATCAACTTCCTGCATTTTCTTGCATCTGTTTTTTTTTTTTTTTTTAATCCACAAATCTCCTCAATTTGTATGGTTACTCAAAAGCAAGGTTTATTGAAGATGTTTTTTAAGAGACTGGAAATACAGTTTTACAAATAGTTGCCTGAATATGCTTGCATGTGCAGTTATTGCAATTCCTTAATATAAAATAGATAATGAGTTTTTAATCCTCATTATGGGCTTATAGTCAGCAGTTTTGAACACAGATTTTAAGACTTTCTTATTTTTCTCTTTTTTCCCCCTTGTTCTTTGCCTTTCTTTTTAATAAAACTTACTCTTAATTATCATTATAAAAAAGTAGTGACTCAGAAAGCACAGAAAATGAAAGATCTATTTATTTTTTTTCCAGATTTTAGAAAAGCAAGTTAACAGGAGAGAGAGTTCAAAGGCATCTGAAAGTGATGTGAAAAGGCAACTCACAAAGGCTGGTACTACCCTCAGCAAACCCCAGCTCTGAAAAGCTTAGAGATATTGCACTGTAAGCCTTGAAAGAAGTTGCTTACAGCTCTAATAGTCACTCTTACTAAGCTGGTTTCTAAGGCAGCTGTCAACAAAGCAGCTGTGTTCAGTAATGGACTCATGTAATGTTAGCTGACTTTATTACTATGTTTTAAATGAATTATTTAATTAATTATAAAATAGGTGTCCTCCCTTTACTGAGGCTTTGAGCCGCTGTTCTTGCTTAGGGGCTGTTATCTAAAGCTTTCCTTCATATTCCAGTACCTGAAATTTTAAAGAAAACTGGATGAGGTATGTATTTAGTTTCTATTGAAAGTAACAAAATTCTTCATTTGCCTATGTCATCTTGAAAATTAAAAGGGGTAATCTTCATGGCAGTCAAAGTTTAGGTTCTAGAGCTGATGTAGCTTCATGTCCTATGCATTACAAAAGGTAGAAGATCACTCCAATGTCTAATGATTTCATTTCATCCAGGGCCACCTCCTGCCCAATTGTAACTCACTATTTAACTTTTCAGTCTCTGACTGAGACATAGACATGTTTGTTGAGATGAAAACTGGTACCTCTAACTCCTTAACAAAGCTTTAGGTCATAACTTTTGAGCTGACTACCTGTACAGTCTTGAATTTCATTCTACATGTTGCTGCATGTCTAGTCTGCTGCTCTTTTCTAAATTTCAAGCTGTAGTTCGTAGTTTATTTAGTTATAATATTCTAGGAGTGTCTGTAAAGCCCTTTCTCATGTAAAGTATAAATAAGTAAAGTATTACTAGCCACAGAGAAAATCTGGTAATTACCCATAAATTAAATTACTTTTTGACTCTAAATTAGTTGGACAGAAGCACTCTGTTGAGGAAAGGACAACTTCAGAAGCATGTCTTCCTCTTTGGTACTAGAGGAATGTCAATATTTATATTAATAGCCTCAAATCTCTTTGCAAGCCAGCTGTATCCAAAACAGCTGAAGTGAACTGCACAGAAACACTGATGTGAGTAGGAGCAATAAAGGACCTCATGTGTTTGCAGTATCCTCTTTGTAGAGAAGAATGTTCTTTTAAATTAGGAAATAATCATTCTTTTATCAGTATCCATTTGAGGAAGGGTTGTTTGAAACAAGAGACACTGTAATTTACAACCAGAATTAGAGAATTTTACAAATTTTATTTAAAAAAAATAAAATACATATTTTTTAAGCCTGGAGTCAGAATCTGCTCTCTCACACTGAGTAATCCTTCATGTCAGGCATCATTTAGTGTGCTGGAGACAGCTGCTAAGTTGTACTCCACTATGGTGGCAGTCTTGGTTTCTTAGATTATTAATAGGTTACAACTGTTCTTGCTATTAGCTGAGAACAGACTTTAGAATGTTGCTAAGCTGCCTGCTACTGAAACTGATGATCCAGCAGTAAACAGTCTGTTGCATAAGGTTGCTGAGTTGCAAGCTTCAGACCCAAGCACACCATCTAGTTCTGTTTTATTTGGTTGCCCACTTGCTGCCTGAAGCTTTCACTCCCATTGATAATGTCAAAGGATTAAAGCACAGACAGATTTTGGTGATCCCCATCAGGAATGCACTTCACCTTCAGAAAAGGCAGCATGAACTAAGGCTTATTTCAACAAAAGAGTTATAAATTAGTTCTATACAGGCTTGTTTTATTGAGAAAAGCTCTGGAAATGTATTTTTTAATGTTGTAAGGTTTAACTGTACAAATGGATATTACTTTTAAATGTGCCAACTTCCATTCATTTTGTATCCTTAAATGAAGGATGTACTTATCTCTGAGGCATGTTTACCTCTAGTGATCCTGCCCTAGCACATTTAAACAGCTCATATGTTGAGTTGAAGGATCTTGCTTATTTTTATGTTTGCTTGGTCAAATTACCTTTTTCATCTTTCTTTTCATGTCCCAGTGCTATTTTGCAAATAGATATGATGTATATCTAGAGAATTATAAAGTTAATTATATTATAGTTGTTCTTATTTACTGTTCTAGCAATTGGACCCATAAGGGTAATGCAATAAGCTGGAGGAATATGGGAACATATTCACATATGTTCACATATAATCGCCTTGTAGGGCTATTATAGCACCCATGGATAGACTTCTTTGACAGTATTCATAGGATTGAAATTGAAAACAGGATGTTTTACTCTTTCCGCTGTGAATTAGCAAGGTGATGCCGATACTGGCGAGCAGGTATGCATAAGCTTTCTGTCCAAGGTTTGCTGAACAAGGAAAAGTTTTTATTCCTGTGGACAGATTGGTCACAGAGAGTATTTCTATATATACAGCCTTTGAAAAGTCAGTTGCCTTAAGATTTAAATGTAGCCTTTAGCAAACCAATTTCTCTTAGTTCAACAGAATGATATGAAAGGAAAACTAATTATCCTTCCACAAGTTCTTTTTTTCCTCTATATAAATAATCATTTGAAATATTTAATATGTGATAACTTTTGAAAATGGCTCTAATTTAAGTAAGATAAAGAGGTTTTTTGTGGCTTTCTCATTTTGATAAGCAAACTAAAGTTTTGGAAAATTGTTCTCCAAATAGGTCAGTAGTTTAATCTATTAATATTTCATATTGCTTTTGACTTTGATAATTTCTTTGCAAAAGATGTAGTCTCTGGAACAATATCAATGCGTATATGTATGTTATAATATAGGCATGATAAGATTTTGATTGTGTGAGCACCCATACTGGAAAAAGTCTGACTGCTAGACAAAGGCATGAAGCTTTCTTCTTTTCAGAAATTAAAAATAACAACAAAAATACGAACTCTCCAAACTATATATATATAAAACCCTGTAGATTGGATACAGGAAGTTAATAAAATAATTAACTAAAATTCAAATTCATTTGATGTGTTGTAGATACAGTACCTAGTAAGTAGCTCAGTAAGGAGAATAGACAATAAAGGAAGTATACACAGCCTGCACTTCCAGATGCTAATATCAGCTCTGACATTGGCTCTGCCTTTAATGTAGCCTCTTAGGGTTGGAGAAGTTGTATAGAAAAATGGTAATCATATAGAATGAGGTCTATATATATACAAAACCATCATACCATCACTCAAATAAGTACTCTTGAGGTCTGAAATTATAATTTGCTTAATACCTTTGAAGGAAAGCTATGTAGAAGTGTGATGTTGTCATTATTATTTAGCAGCATTAAAATATTTGGGTTGTCAGTCATTGAATCAATCCAACTCACACTAAGCCTTACCAAAAAATCATTATCATCTACCGACTTTCCAGTAGAATGGTCTTTGTGTTATCTGTGAGTCTCAATACATGAAATATTGCAGCCATGCTTTTCAAATTTGAAATTGCAAGTCATTCCAGCTAAAAGTCAGATCGACTGAATTGTGAGTAGGTATTTGCTTGACAAGGCAAAATGAAATCATGTTATCCAAAGAAAATATTGCAACCTGATTTTTTTCCTGCTAATCTCTTTTCTAGTGGAAAATTTTACATTTCAAGGCTGCAAAGTTCTGTCCTTTCGACTCCCTCTTTATTCTCTTGAAATGCAATCACTGTTCAATGAAATGTTATTTCTCTATCCTGTTTTTACAGCTGTTTCATGATGTACTGCACAGTGTCATAGTTTAATAATGTTGCTAAATTTTCTTCCTGTATCAAAAACTTATAATGAAGTGAAATGCAAGAATCACAGTAATTTTGGGTGTTGTTCTGTAAACGCAGGACAATCTCTGCAAAGACGCATCACCAGGCAAATAACTTCAATATATTTGAAGGAATGGTCTGCCATGGAGTCCCAGTTGCGACAGTTTCTAGAGGCAAAGTGGTTTATGAAGGCGGAGTTTTCAATGTCACAGCAGGAGAAGGCAAATACGTCTCCCGTCCACCATTCCCTCCATATGTCTACAAACGAGTCAGGCAGCGGGAGCAGGTTAATTAAACTAATAAATCTCTGTAATGCTTTGTACAACATGAGGATAACTAGCTCTTGGGAAGAGAGGTTTGGGGATTCAATGGTAATTTTCCTTACTAATCAAAATACGCCAAGGTGGGAGGAAATGAAACTAGAGAACTCAATGTTTATTGCTCTTTATCTTACAGAAAAATATCATAGACTAGTTCCTGCTCTTATGGTAGTCTCTGCAACTCGTAAAATAAGCCTCAGTACTTTCTAAAGTGAACATGCCCCCTTGCAATAAAAGTGGGTAAAGTTTTGCTCCTGAGTAATCTGACCAGCTGCTGCATTTCATCACTGATTTCACTGAAAATCAGAGAACCTTAAAATCTGTGGAAAGAAATCTTGCACCAAGGAAGAAATCAATAATCTTCTAACTCTTTCATGGATCAGATCTTTGGAGCTAAACCCTGTAGAATATTAAACACTTTGCTGTGTTACAGCAAGAGTGTGTTAGAAGATGAACATGTGCAAAGCACACGGATGGACCAAGCAAGATAGCTCTGTTCAAGCTCTTGTTATTTATTTTTTTAAGACAAATATTGCAAATACATGAAAATGCAATTTTCAGTGCCTATTTAGTGTACAAGCATTCATGATGCTTTTGTGTCCTTAAAGTTACTTACTGTGAATAGTATTTTCAAAAGCACCCAGAGTAAGTAAATTTTTAAATGTACCTGAATCAGTGGAATTCACTGCAGGATCTGAAAGTTGTTTCAGACTAATATCCATGTGAGATATGGCCCAATGAAAATCTTCCATGGTAATTCTGTATATTTCTTTCTGCTATTGTCTTTATGGACTGAGAAGAGCACGCAAAAGTGGCTGAATGAGGCTTTCCTCTGAAGACCACAATTTCACAGGAGTGATGAGCTGCCTACAAGTTCATACACATAATTAGTAAACTAGTATCAAAACTAAACTAAAATTTATAAGAAACTTGATAATTACACAATTCTGAAAGAATTCCATGAACATAGTGGTTTCCATTTCCAATCAAAGGTAGGAGAATTTTCCCTCAACCCAAACATCAATTGCAGCATGTCTTCAGAAGTGATTTCTCAAACAGCTCAGCCTCCTGTAGCCAGCAGCTGGAATAGTGGATGATAGGTATCCACACAAGGCAGAATTTGCTTTGTTTTATTCATATTTATTAACATCTCTTACCTGTGTTAAAAGCATCACTGGAAAATGTGAATACTTTAACAAAGACAAGCATCCATAAAATGAGATGGAACACAGTAATTTGCTTCTTTAAAAAAATGGATTTAGAATTGCATTGTTACAATGTTGGACGGATTTAGCCACCCAGCTCCTGATGAAAGCTGAAAACTGAACAGTTTAATCTCAGTGCAAGGGATCTTTTTCAGAGAGAAGTTTGATGAAAGTATTGGGATGCAGTACATAAAAAGCTGGATCATCATAGGACTGCTATTTTAATTGTGTCCAATCAGCAATTTCAAGGGGAAGACAAAGTTACAAAAAATTTAAAATATTTTATTGCAGGTCTGTCAGCCTACTCCTGTCAAGAGAGCACCATATACAGGCGTGGTCTCAGGAATATCCGTCACGCGAAAATAATACGCTCACTCACCAGTTTGGGCTCTTGCAGGTAACCGTCTAACGCTATTCTGAAACTTCAAAAAATCAACAGTGTAGCAGGCTGTCTAGACAGTGTCAGGCTTGTCTGAAACAAGTCCTCTCAGAAGCCGAATTGTCTTGGTATCTGTAAATTTGATGAAAAATGTGGCAGCCGAGGTATGAAAAGCATCTTTCTGATTGAAGCGTCATTTAAAAAGTTAAGTTGAAAGAAACAGATGGAGTTTAATTGCTAGACTGAGCTGTGAGTATGAAGACCCATAGAAAACCTGAGTTCAGTTATCAACAGGAGTACAAACCAAGCACGAATGCTTGGGTGCAAGTTTGCAGAAAAAAAACCAGAGCCACCAACAAAAACAGCTTGATGTAAAAAATTAAATTTGTTGATGTCCCTGTGTTACAGACAATAACCCTCCAACAAATGTGCTGTTTGGGTTAAGCTGATAGATTTGTTTCGCAAGGACAAAAGCTGTCCTCATGAAAAGAGAAGGCTCCAGAGAGACCTTAGAACAGCATTTCAGTACCTAAAGGGAGCCTATGAGAGAGCTGAAGAGGGATTTTTTTACAAGGGCATGAAGCAGTAGGACAAGGGGGAATGGATTTACACAGAGAGTAGATTTAGGTTAGATGTTAGAAAGAAATTCTTTACTGTGAGGTTGGTGAAGCCCTGACACAAGTTACCCAGAGAAGTTGTGGATGCTCCATCCCTGGAATGTTTAAGGCCAAGTTGGATGGGGCTCTGAGCAACCTGGTCTAGTGGAAGGTGTTCCTTCCCATGTCAGGTGGGTTGGAACTAGATGATCTTTTAGGTTCCTCCCAAGCCAAGCCATTCTCCAGTGTTCACAGTGTGGAGCTTGGCTATTGACAGTCTCTCACCTGTATATGCCCTGGTGCTCAGCAGATCTTTTCTGTAAGCTGATTTCCTTGATAAGCCAGCAGAAACCAATTAGCTTCCTTTTTGTGGGTTAGTTTTTGGTTGTCTTGATGAGTTGAAGTGTGTCCTAGAAGAACCTAGCAGAGATCAGCACAGTGCAGCCTATGGATGGGATAAGGCAGCTGGGGATAAGGACTAGGTGACAGCACTTCACTCTTTAATGGTTCAACAAGTGGAGGAAATGCCTCAGGAAGAAGTAAAAGAACCAGGTAAGACCTTCAGCAAGCCCAGTTGAACCATGATGCTGCTGTGTGCCAACTGCAGCTTTGATCTTTTCTGCTAGAACAGAGGAGCTGATGAATATGGCTTGGTGGAACAATGGGTGGCAGTAAGCATGACAAAACCCAGGCTGAGGTTTTGGGTGAGTATGTGTACCAACAATGAGACCAGCTAATTTAAGGGATGATTTCCAACAGATGAATATAAAGCTGCAGTTTGCACCTCACGTAAAATGGGTCTGTTCTTAGTGTTAATTAAGGAACAAATCTTCAATAGTGGGAGGGTGAAGTTAGCTTTTCCACATCTCACTGCATCATTCCTTTAAAGCTACCTTGCAGTGAACCTCATCCAGGGCAGCAGCAACAGAGTGCAGCAACCTATTTGTTTTCTCTGTCATAAGGGAGAAAGGTTTTCTAATAGAAAGGACTAAAGGCTAAAGCTTCAATAGAGTGAGGGAGCAATAATCGTTCTTTCTAGCTCCTAGCACTGTTTCTCTATTATTACCTCTCTGAGTGACAAATTGCAAAGAAGAGATTTTCTTTTGAAAGATTATATCATATTGTATTTTTCTTCTCTGTAGATAAAAGCAAATGAAAATGACCCTGCTGTCCCCAACAAAGCAGTGCCTTCTGGGTCCAACAATCAATCCACAATCAACTTCTCAAGAACCAACATGAAACAACAGTAACCAATAAGCTTTATACTTGGCTTCCTACATAAAAGTTGTCATTGCAATTTCTCTGTGAAAGGAATTTTGTTATAAGAACTAGAAAATTCTTTTTTAGAAAATGGAGTAATAATAAAATAATAACTACAATTGTAATGTGGCAACAGCTCTGTACATTCTTAAAAGTATGTAAGTTTGGGGATTGTATTTCTTAATGTTTATCCTTAGAAGGTATCAGCTACCCAGTAAAGTAAAAGCAAGGAACAATGGTCTTTAAGCATTTTCTATATTCTTTCTCTGTTGCGTCACAGGACATGAATCCTAATTCTCCATATTCATATGTTAGGAAGATCTCTGTTGTGCTTGGCAATGTTGTGAATTCTGATAGCAGATGCTGAATTTTAGTTTTTAATTTTCCCTTCCTGAAAGGGGTCAGGTACAGAGAAATGCTGATTCAGGAGAACACTCATTATTTTAGAGCTGCTGCCACATCTCCACGTCACTGTCTTTGAAGAACTTTATATATTTTGTCCCTGCCAACTACACCACCAAGCATTTCTTGGTGTGTTCAAGTATTCCCTTTGAATGCTGTTTTTCTTGGAGAACTTGAATGTTGTTTAAAGTTGCATTTTCGTATGTAATATGAATCAAGCAGCAGGCACTGGAGAATATTTAAGAGAGTGTCATGGTTTAATCCCAGCTGGCAGCTAAGTACCACACAGCCAATTGCTTAATCCCCCTCAGTGAGATGGGGAAGAGCATTAGAAGTGTAAAAGAGAGAAAACTCGTGATTTGAGATAAAATCAGTTTAATAGGTAAAGCAAAAACTGTGCACACAAGTAAAGCAAAGCAAGGAATTCACTCTCCACTGCCAAATGGCAGGCAGGTGTTCAGTCATCCCCCAGGAAAGCACTCTGAATGTCCCCTCTTCCCCCAGATTTATGTGTTGAGCATGGTGTGATTTATCCCTGGGGTTAACTGGGATCAGTTGTCACAGCTGTGTCCCCTTTTTGTGCATTCCCAACCCCTTCTCTGGTGGGGCAGTAAAAGAGGCAGAAAAGGCCTTGAAGCAGTGTAAGCGCTGCTCAGCAATAATAAAAGTATCCTTGAATTATCAACACTGTTTCCAGCACAAATCTAAAGCATAACCCCATATCAGCCACCATGAAGAAAATTAACTCTACACCAGCCAAAACCAGCACAAAGAGAAATGAGGGCAACACAAAATCACCTATACAGTGAGTTTATTGTCTTATGTGTAGAAACAGTATAACCTGTACTTCTGTGCAACTCACAGACCAAACAGACACAGAAAGTGTTGCATATTTTAATACAGACACATTAAGCATATGGCAATTATGATCACTTTTAATTTGATAGTGGAAAGTAGACTTGTGGTTCCTACTGTATCCACAGGCATCCAGTGATGTATGAGCTTGTATGAGAAACAAACTTCTACTAGATCAGTAGTTCTTGTGTCTCTAAATAACAAAGGAGGATTTTCTCTCTAAGATGATGGAAGATAGTCATGGGGATGGTCAGAAGATCTAGTACAGGCTCCCATTTCTCAGGCTGTCTTTGGGGTTGCAGAACAGCAGAACCAGGAATCCAGCAGTATTACAATGACTATTACAAGCAAACAACTCGCTGTTCAGTATAGACTTCTGTACTGTCATGTTCTTCATCTCAGTTTATTGTCCAGTGTCCCTCTGCAATCAACAGAGAAAGAGGTACTCCTGGAACTTTATTTATCTCTGCATTAAGATCTAACATGTTAGATGAATCTGTCTGGAGTTGTTCTCCTTTGAGACGAGATGGGTAGTTTTCTTGCAATGCAAATTTTTGTGCTTTGACTACAAAGACTGCACAGCATATCTAACAATGGGGCAGGTGTCTCCTCTGCAGCTCCCTTCCACCTAACCCATCTTTGCCTCTCAGAACTGTAACTTTCTTATGTGAAGGATGCCTGTCTTTTTTATGTTTTGTCTCATCAAGAGTGCAGGTCAACCAAGAACCCATTCTTTCTAATTAATCTTTTGCTACCTTGCAAGAAGAGGAGAAATCTGGTAAGAGTAAGGGGAAAAGCAGGGAGAAGAAAGGATCCATTTCTATCTTTAGCAATAATTTTTATTTGTGTGGAGTCTTTCATCTGAGACTTCAAGTTTTAACAATTTTTAAAACCTTGAATCTGCATGATATACCTGTGTGATAAGTAAATATGGGAGCCCCTGGTGGTCTAGTGGTTAAGGACGAGGCGCTGTCACTGCCGAGGCCCAGGTTCGAGTCCCGATCAGGGCCCCTCCCCGGGCAGATGGAGCTCGTTAGCACTGTAAGGCAATCCATCTACATCCTGAGGACCTCGCTGCCACCATCCAAGCTCGCTTGGCCCCGGCAGATGAACCTCAGGATTAAAGGGTGGGCTCAGTTCCGCGCACACTGTGTCTCACCTAAAAAAAATCCAATGCGCAGGCTGGAAGGTGTAAAGACCTTCCCCAGATCTTTGCTCATGAAGACTGGCCATTTATATTTAAGTAAATATAATTAGTATAAGTTTATAGTTGTGAGAATTATGGATACTCAAGGACCTGAAGTCACTCAAGTGGTTGAATATATGTTGTTGCCTTATGTTCAACATCCAGTGTTGGCTTATGAGAGTCACTCAAGGCCAAAATGACTCAATTATGACAATGATACCCAAGAGTAAAGGCTGCCAGTCCTTTGGATACCATGGACATGCCCGAGCATTTTAAATGTCCTTTGGGCTCTTGTGATACCTACTAAGATCAAAGTGATACAAAAGATTGCAGATCGTGAAAAGAACAAAATGATTTTTCTACAAACAGATGTTTTCACAGTGTGCTAACAGCAAGTAGTTTTATCAGTTATATAAACACCCATTTTGTAAACTGAAATCTCCAAACTATGAATGTGTATTATCTATGGAAAAATGTATGATCTTTTTAGATTTCCTACTGATTTTTATTGGATTACAAGTGAGTAAGCATATTCCTGTATAATTAGCAAAGGACTCCTGAACCCTGTGTTGATACTTACTGCTCCATATTATGGACAGTTCTCCTGGTAGAAGTTATCCTTTGGTTTTGTTCTTAACAAATACCAGTATTTTTAATTTCAGTGTCTCTTTAACTATTGTGCAGATGTCATGAAAGAAATCACCTGTATATTGTGAACTGGGATTTATTCAAAATCATTTGCTGTATTTTTACATCCTTGAGGGCCTGATACATCAAGCTTATCAGGTTTGTGATATTCATGAACATTCGCATTACCATTACACATGCTTGCCCCAGTACCTGCATCCTGCCTCTATCCACACTGTGCTGAGTAATAGCCCTTGAGGAACTGTGTGACATCAAAAACATTTCAGTGGTGGTATTCAGGCACTCCTACTAAAGTTGAGACTGTCGGACTGCAAATCTCTATTGTCCTTGTTCTTTTTCCACTTACATGGGGTATGCTGTAATGGTGGGATCTTCCCAGGGATGTAATTTGGGGACTGCCTGGGTCCCTATTTGAAAACACCAGTAGTGAATGACAGCAGAGCCAAATACAGTAGAATGGTTTATTTTAGCAGGCATATAGTTTGGAATGCAATGGGATTACAATTGTGTCAGCACATCTGAACTGGAGCACCTGAAGGAGCACTGAGTGGTCGCTCAGTCCTACCTCAGTCTCTAGAACCTGACAAAACTTCTAAATTCATCCTGCAGCCTCATCCCAGCTATCACTTGCTCATTACATTCTCAAGTTCCTGCTGGGTCTGTGCTATAAATGTTGTGATGAGACAACAGATGCCACACACTAGGTTGAAATGGTGGCTTAGATACGACTTCTGCAGCCCTCACACTTGTCTAGAGCCTTTCATGGGGAAGTAAGATAGTAATTGTTTCCCAGATGTTTGAATACTATCTCATTTAGCCATTATCCTCAGGCTTCTCCAGTGCCTACTGAGGAAAATGTTTGCTCTCTTTGTTGCTTTAATCTGTTGGTCACTCAGCTGGGGTAGACTATCTCTGGTTGCTTTGAGAGGTGACACTGTTGCATTAACACTCTTTTTCTCTGGAGCAATATATGTACATACAGAGGAGCCAAGGACCTATTTTGTCAAGGATAAAACACAACAACCTTTCCTTGTTTAGTCTTCCATTTGGGATCCTACTGGTTTCCTCCTCTTTCTTGTTTGGAAAGGTTGAGAATTCAGACATATTGTTAAAATAAGGAAAAAACTGTGTTAACCATATTTCCATCATCCTCCGCAGCAGCCAGACAGAAATTTGGGATCTTTAGTACTGGTGATGTGGATTCTATGGGCAGGAGCAGAAAAGGAATTTGGGAGATCTGATCCCAGCATACATAATACAGATTTCCTCCTTGTCATTTGCCAGAGAAAGCCTCATCTAGACAGCATGTGTTTATTGCTCGATTATTAGCCATCAGTTCACTGCCTGTGAAAGCTCGTGGCTGTGGTGCAGCTCCATCTGCAGTGCTTCTCTCCTCAGCCTAAAGTACAGATCTCTGCAGAGCAGCGATACTGGGGCATGTGGCGGTACTGGGCCACTGGAGGGCAGGGCAGGTACAATGTATCAGAAATGAAACGAGAAGGAAGGTGCTCTCATGCACAGCAGCACCCGTAAAGCACCTTCACGTGTTTTGGAATCTGTGCCCCAAAAGTCGATAATAACATCTTTATTTTCAGGCTTTATTTCATGGTCATCGGAGAGTGACCCTTTGATCCTTAATTTCCTCTTTTGCAATGTAAAAAAAGAACTAGAGGAAAGGCTTTGCTTATTCATTTCTTCTTTAATTGCATCTCAGAGCTATTTAAACTGTGATGAAAACACAGTGAGTCAGTGTGAAAATATTGACAGAGCAGGAGTCAGGGTGAAAGCAGTTTTAAGGCCAGCATCCCCTGACTTTGCACACCCCGCTGCTCTCATGAAATGCTGCAACAAAACTAGCACAAAGGAAAAGAGCCTTGGCTGTGAAGCCAGCCAGGTTTGGGGGTATGCGGCGGTGATAAGGAGAGTTCCATAAACAAGGTTGCTGAAAGGAAATGTCCTTGTTTGTATTGTGCTCCAGAAGGGTCAGGAACACTAGCATGTCTCTCTGAATTATCTTCACAAGACAATTAGGTCAGCCTTTCATTAATTTTACAAACCAGATTTGATTCAATTGGAGGATTTTTCACAGTAAATCAAACAGCTTCTACACTAGTGGAGGACGTTTAAAAAGGAAGTTGAGCTCTGCTGTGAACTGAGGGTAGGAGAGGGAGGAATGAGTCAAAACCCAAATCCAGACTTCTCCTCAGACTCTTCTGAGTGCAGAGTGCATTTCTGACAAGCCCTAGAGAGGCATTTAGAGACAATGCCCAGTGTCATGAAAGATATTAAAAATTTCTGTTATGCAAACAAATGAATAAATAAAGTCCCTAATTTCAACTGCACCTTTAGTTCAGCAGAAGAAAAAGAAATACGTGTTTTTATGTATGGAGAAGAATTTTCTATTGGAGCTTAAGAAAACATACTAAAAGAGGAAAGAAGACTATGAATGACAAAGACAGAGGAAAAGAACCAAAATAAAATGTAGGAAATCTGAGGAGATGGTAGGCAAGAAGAGGAACAGAAATAATTGTGAATGGAATGGAATGGAATGGAATGGAATGGAATGGAATGGAATGGAATGGAATGGAATGGAATGGAATGTGGGGGGGGGGGTTGTAACTTGTAGACCTTTTTTTTTTTTCTTTTTTTAAGAAAAAGGAACAATGTAATCCTGAGGTTGAGGGTTATGGTAAACAGAGAGGCCAAAGAAATAGCTGAACAACTTCCAGAGGAGACAACTGAAGATAAACAAACCTCCAGACTTCCCCTGCTCATAAGACAGAAAGAAATGGGAGAAAACAAAAAGCAAATAAAGTCTGCAGAGAATGAAAACTATGTCTCTGAAATGCCAAAGGAGAGACAGACCTACCCTTTCATCTGCACAACTAAAGAGGACCCCTGGGCAGCTGAAGAAACAGGAATAGTACTGTAGGTAAGGCATAGAACTGTCCTACCGCTGAGATAAAACTCAGTTCCTTTGAGACATAGAAGGCAAAACTGATTTAGAATTAAAAAAAAAAAAAAAAAAAAAAAAAAAAAAAAAAAAAAAAAAAAGGTGCAGAATATGCCACTTTCCCTGATAATCCAGGTTTAGTGAGATGGGGAAAGAGCAAACTTATCTCCTTTGCCTGCCATGCAGCTCGTCTCCAGCACACAGATATGCATGTGAATGGTCACAGAAACGGAGTGCATTAGTCCATTCAAGTATGTGACCCAAGTATGAGTGTAATGGGAGCAATATGTACCAGGTGGCACCTTGCTGCTGGCACAGCATATTCACAAGTTAAAACAAGTTTTTGCCATGAATGACCAATATTTTATCTGCAAAGATTTGTGTAAAAGTTGCCAAATCACAGAATGGCTGTGGCTGTCAGACACATCTAGAGATATCTGCTCCAGCCTTGCTCCTCTGAGTTACAGCTGTGTCTAGTGGGTTTTGAGTATCTCCTAGGATGGAGATTCCATAACCTCTCTGGGCATCCCATTCCTGTGTTTGACCACCCTCACAGTAAAAAAGTCTTTTTTCTGTTTCAGTGATATACCTGTCAACTTCCTGGCCTTTATGTCTGGAAACAGCTTCGAGGGGAAATTGCTCCATCACCTTCCCACAGACTGAGGTGAGGTTGACAAACCTGTTTCTCAGATCCTCCTTGCCCAGCTCGTAGGTGGGAGGGACGTTTGCTTTCTTCCAGTCCTCAGTAACCTCTCCTGATCACCATGACCTTTTACAGATAATTGAGAGTTGCCTCACAGTAACAACATCCAGCACCTTCAACACCCATAGGTACCTCCAGTCATGTTGTATGGATTTAAGTATGACCTGTGTGTTTAAGTGCTCTCTAGCCATGTCATCCTTCATGAGAGGTAAGTCTTCATTGCTCTAGCCTTTCCCTCTGGTCTGAAGGGCCTGGTAAGGCTAAAAATCAGCACTACCTGTAAAGATCAAGACCAAGAAAAACCTTGGGTTTCTCCATGTCTTCTTTCACTGGTAGTGTGGTCAATTTACGTAAAACTTTTACCAGAACTGAACATAGTGTACAGAATTACAATTAGCTCATCAAGAAGGATTGTCTTTTGTCACCATCATGAGTCTTGCCAATTTGAAGGGCAAACTAAGCAGTACTTAGTTAACTGCCCTGCCAGGTGGAGGTGGGAGCCACAGAATTCAGATAACATTGTTCTGTGACCCTGCAAGGCTCTTCTTCGTACTAGGCTGAATGTCCTTAAGTAAACAAAAGGGCAGACATGGCATTGTCCTGAGAGTGTTCTCCAAAACTCAAAGTCCTAGCAGATTTAGGCATCTCTCCCAACTATTGGCTGTCACTTGAGTAATTTATAAACCATTCTCATGGGCTGCAAAGCTTTTGGTTGCTCCTTGCAGAACAATAGAGAGAAAAGGTATGCTGGGTGGCAACACCATCAAACAGGAAAGGCAAGAAACTCCAAAACAAATATTGCCTCTTGATGCCAAGTGAAGCAGGTGGTGTTTTGTAGTAGTGCTGTAATTCAGACTTGCCCCAACCTTTGGGCATAGTGATCAGTAGGAGATTTGGGCTTCTCACCAGCTGTCCTTTGGGGCTGAAAGTAGCACATCCAACTCCTGCCAGCAATAAACCTGTCAGAACTGCCTAAAATACTCTTACTGACATTTAACTCTTACTGACATTTAACTCTTCCCCTTTCATCTGCAATTATAACAAGAGTGTATCCTCTTGTCAATAGTACCTGGATAGCTTCTGGATTCACTTTTGTGAATCCAAATTTAGAGCAACCTTCTAATTGCTTCTCTTTCACTGGTATGCTTCTTGCTACTGGTCCTTGAAAGCAGTACCTGGGATACAGACCCCCTGCTACTATCCAGGGCTGTCCCACTTTAGCAAAAAAAGATATACTCAGCCTCTCGGAGACATTTAGCACAACCCTCAGTAATGCATGGCTTTAATTGAGCACCATTTTCTAGAGACAAATTGTTGACCCACCAGCAACCTGAACCACCTGTGTCCATGGAGGAGTGAACCTTTGGAACACCCAAAGAAAAACAGAGTTGGTGTTTTTCAGTTTTTTAGGTGGAAAATAACTTCTGACACTTGCTAGACAGTTTTAAGTAAGTCTTTATTCATTCAGATAACAGAGACATTGATCAATGGCTGTCCTGCCAGCATGCATGTATTATAGAGGAACAGAGTAGAATTTCCTGTTATGAAACCTAAAAAAAGGAGCTGGCTGTGGCTGAAAATCAAGATTACACTGCCTGCTGGATAGATTTTTAGCTCTGCATTAAATTTAGCTCTACATTAAATCTCTAGTGCTATGTCAGTCACTCCTATGTCTTTAGGCTTTTTGCATTTGGTCCTGTGTCATATGAAGGTCACACCACCAGTGTGAGTTGAACGGGTGAAGTACTTCACTATCGGCTCAGTTTTATTTCACTGAAGGCAATGGTGACTTTGGCAATGTAATTAAGCCCATTTTTGCCACTTATGCAAGCTTTCTCGAATATCAAGATTTGAAACATTCACCTTTGTTTACATCTTTTGCACTTCAGAGCCATCTCATCTGCACTCACACCACCTGATTCCTCTGTATTCCAGCTCTTGTGGGCATTCTCACTTCGACATGTTGCATTACCTCTCTCACAATCATCAAAGCTGTGGTACAATCTGAATTAGTGATGCAGTCTATGGATATGTGGAAGTAGGAGACTAAAATCAGCTGAGGAATTCTGGGTTGGAGGCTGGGTAGGAGACTGGGACCTAGGGATGGCAAAGAACGAGGCTGAAGGATTTGTGGCAGTTGAGGGCTGAGAAATAGATAGAAATTACTAGAAACATCTAAGCCCTGGTTCTTGGCCATCCCAGAAGATTTCCTTCTTCTGTGTCTTCTATCTTCAGTCTCTGGCAATGTAAAGAAGACAAATCTGCTGCTGTCGTTACATCTTCTGTTAGCTCAGCCCAAAGAGGTTATGCTGTAGTCCTAAAAGGTCCAAACTGTTTGATTGCTTTCAGATAGAGGAACAGAACCTCCATGAATTTGTAAAGTACCAGACAATGAAGACCCAAGGTTGAAAAACAAGTGTTAATGCAATCCAGAGAAGTCTGTGATGAACTGCACATTATCTACAAGGGCTTCTTTTCCACACTTTTTCAAAATACTGATGCTCAGCCTTCCAATTTGGTATTTTAACATTTTAAAATTGACATTTCATAAGAAAGATGGTGCAAAACATAAGTCCCTGTGGAGCTAAAGCATCTCTGCCATATCCAAAGGTTCACTTGCCTTTTTCACACCATGTTGTAATTTTGCTACACTCCTTTCTTTCTTCCTGACTGCCTCTCTTGCTTTGAGTATGGGAAACCAAAAATTGACCTGAAAAGACAGAAATATGATTGTAGTGTTACTGAGTTAGAGGTCATCCAAACACTAATATTATTTATAGTCAGTATTGAAGGCTGTAAAAAAAAAACAAACCTAAACAAACTATGTATGTCTGCAGCTATCTATCTGGACTTGCCATAGGTATATACATGTGTTTGTTATTTCCATTAGTGTATATATACATATAGATACAAGGTAAATGTTTTTGCAAACAGAAAACTTCTGTTTCCTAATGGTATTTGCAATCATACTGTGTTTTAAAAAGAGATATACCACCTTCTGTTTTTCTAAGCATTAGATGAACAACTTTCTCAACATTTGGAGGATGCTCTTACTGACTATGAGTTGCTACCTGTGTTGCAGGAATACTCTTTGTGCTTTTCATATGTTCATGAAAATGAAGTTTCTTCTCTGGAGAACTCTGAATCTGAGAAGTATTTTCTTGCCAGCACACAGTCATTTGCGTGTACTGATGTCATGTCTGAGGCATGTGTGTTGAAGGATAGAACAAAACAATTAGATGATCTAATCTCACCATTAGGTAATTTGTCTTTGCCCCCTGAGCAGGACAGCGCTGGGGAAAGTCAATTATGTGCTAAAACATAATTGAAGTTAACAAGCGTTTCAGTATTTCTTGGATCTGGCCACCACACTGTGAGAGAAAGATTTATTTTTTTCTCTAGAGCTGATGGCTTACCCTTCTAGTAAACATGTTGTTCACAGTTTTCTCTTGTAGCTTTGTTCTTTTCTTGAGTAATTTTGCATGCAAATGATGTATCCGTTTCATTGCAGCATCAGGATAAAAAGAAGTTGATACGAGTATTTTAAGTTGGGTCAGGAGGCCAGAGAATAATCCAAAAGTTATTAAGAAGAAGATGATGACTCCAAGCTGGATCCATGTCGTTGAGAGAGCAAGCTCTGGATGAGGGATGCAGTCATGCTTAAACAAAGGGATCTTGAAAGAATCAGTCTTTGCAATATGCTTTGCAATATGAATAATAATCTCATTCCTCTGCACAAGAAAAGGGGAAAAAAAGAGTTGATTGTGGTACTGATTCCCTCCTTTCTTAATATTTCTCCCACTGGACATTCAGATTTACAAAGGAATGTAAGTCATCAAGTCCATCTAGTGTCAGTATATGGTGTACTCGTAACAGTATGCTTATTGGCTATTTGGAAATGTTTCAGATTGTATTTTCACCATTTTCTTGGGAGACTGTCACACATTTTGGACTGCTAAGAACTTATCTCCTCAGTGGCTCTGATAGAGAGATATTTAGCTAATCTGGTTATAATTGTTTAATATTTTCCCACTCCCATGACTCTGCTCAGATCCTCTGTTGGAGGGTCCTTCCTCCAGGGTAAAACTGCAGAGTAGAGTGTTTCCATCCCTTTGGTTGTGTCTCAGCATGTGATCAGCAGTGTTTCCCCACCAACACAGGCAGACCTCAAAGTTATCAGGCAAACAAAGCCACCTCTCTTCCTCTAGTAGGCACCTTTGCTTAGAAGACCTGAAGACTTTCACTGCTTGTGGACTGAAATGCTGAATGAGAGAGAGTAAATTAGACATGCTCATGGGACCAGTATTTCATACTGGAAGGCAACTTTCTGTTCTGTCTGTAGGAACACTGGGACACTGAGTCACCTAGCCCTCTTTTCTGACCATGTCAGGGAGATGTGAAGCTCTGCCTTGTAGCTCTTCTAATCACCCTCACAGCAGAGGCCAGGCACTTCTGCTAAATGCTCATTGGAAAAATAAGATTTCCAAAGCACGCTACCCATTTTCAGCCTGTTAGACTTTCCTGGACATTACCGTGTTCGAATCTGTCTCAGGACATTTTATTCCTAAACTGCACCAATGTATAAGCAAGGAAAAACTGCTTTAGGGACTCAATATGAAACAGGGGTACCAATGCACAAAGAACTTCATTGTTCGTGTTAGTTAACAAACACCTCAGGAAGTCTCTGAGTCTGTCCTGCTCACCCAGCTTCCTGGACTCCCTGAGATCAGCAACCTTGTTATGACAAATCTGTTGAGACTGAATTTTACATTTTAATGTAACTAACCTTTCTTGGGGAACTAGAAACAATAGCATCATCCTCTGTTTTTGGGGAGTCAACCAGCTTTCCACAGGAGTGAACAGTGCACACAAAGAGCAAATTCATAGTACAAGACCCATGACATGGTAAGGCTCAGGCCTTCTGTCCATGGATGGTGGGACTAAGTTCCTTGTTTGCCCTGTCTTGGATTAGACCCAAGGCAAGCCATGATAAGAGGCTGCCCTCAAGGTACAAAGGATAGAAACACAGGCAAAACCACACACAGCAGTACACAGCAAATAGTGAGGTTACAAGAGGTTACTTAAGGTTGTGCTCAATTGGGTTTTTAATATCTCCAGGGATGGACCCTTTACAGCCTCTCTCATAAACTTTTTCTATTGTTTGATCACCTGAAGAGTAAATAAAAAAATTATTTCCTTTACTTTCTGTCAATTTCCTCTTCTCCCTGCACATGAGAAGGGTCACAGAATCATAGAATCGCTAAGGTTGGAAAAGAACTCCAAGATCACTGAGTCCAACCTGGGACCTAACCCCACCATATCAACTAAATCATAGCACTAAATGTCACAGCAAGTTGTTTCTTGAACATTTCCAAGGATAGTGACTCCATTACTTCCCTGGGCAGCCTGGTCCAGTTTTTGACAACTCTTTCAGTAAAGAAATTCTTCCAGGGTCTGGCTCTTCTTTCTTACACCCACCCCTCCCCATCAGATATTTTCGTACACTGATGAGATCTCCCTGAGCTGTCTCTCCTGCAGCCTGAGCAGTCCCAGTTTCATCTCATGTGACAGATGCTTCAGTCCTTTAATCATCTTTTTGACCCTTTCTTTGACCTCTCACTCCAGTATATGCCCCTCTGGTACAGGGTCTCACCAGTGCTAAGCAGCGGGGAAGGATCACCTCCCACAGCTTGCTGGCAATGCTCTGCCTAATGCAGCCCAAGGCAGCACTTTCTTTGCTGTAAGGGCACACTGCAGGCTTGTGGTCAACTTGGTGTCCATCAGAACTTTTAGGGCCTTTTCTCTGCAAGGCCATCTCCCAGCCAGTTAACCCTCAACATGTATAGTGCATGGAGTTATTTCTCTCTAAGGACTGTAAGACATGGCGTGTTGCTTTGCTGAACATCATCCGGTTCTTCTTGGCCCAATTCTACAGCCTTTTTAAGTCCTTCCAAATGACAGCACAATCCACTGCTGTTTCAAATGCTCTTTCCAGTTTTATATTGTCTGCAGGTTTGTGTGACTACAATCTGTTTCACCTGCCTCACCTGATTTATCGCCAGGTGAGCCTTGGCTTTCCTGCCCACATCCCTCTGCAATAGAAAGTGTACCTAAATTCCTCCTGGAACAGTTGTCCCTTCTTTCATCTCCTCTATGCTTCTTTTTTCATGTTTGAGCTTTTTTCAGGAGCTCCTTGCTCACTCATGCTGGCCTCCCACTGCCTTTGCTTGATTTAGTTGGGATGACTAACTCTTGAGATTGGAGAAGGTGATTTTTTTAATATCAATTAGCTCTCCTGAACCCTCACTCTCTCAAGGACCCCCAGGGGACCAGAACCGTATCACGTGGTGGGCTGCTGCTGTTAGATCACAGCTGCTGTGCAGCAGCAGTGTTCACATGAAGTATAAAACCCCCTAGCATGGATAGCAGTCTCTTCTATATATTTCACATTAGACAGACCGACCAAATGATGAAATCCTCTTTGCTTTTGCACAAGAATCTGAAATCTGCAGGATGGATCTGATTTGTTATACGTGTGCAGATTGCACAGTTACAATGGCTTTTACATTTACCCTTCTTAAAGAAGGTTCAGGTAACAGTTAGAAAGGTAATAATTAGAAGTTCATAGAATCATAGAATCATAGAATAGAT
>NW_020955319.1:1577835-1579640 GCF_003031625.1 Empidonax traillii | reverse complement strand
TGCTGCTGTTAGATCACAGCTGCTGTGCAGCAGCAGTGTTCACATGAAGTATAAAACCCCCTAGCATGGATAGCAGTCTCTTCTATATATTTCACATTAGACAGACCGACCAAATGATGAAATCCTCTTTGCTTTTGCACAAGAATCTGAAATCTGCAGGATGGATCTGATTTGTTATACGTGTGCAGACTGCACAGTTACAATGGCTTTTACATTTACCCTCCTTAAAGAAGGTTCAAGTAACAGTTGGAAAGGTAATAATTAGAAGTTGGTGGCCTCCATCCCCTAGGAAAGGTGTTTTTTCACTGAAACAATCTGTGAACCTTTGGCTTATGACTGCCATGCATTTTTCAGTTCTTTGCTAAGGTAAAACTAGTCAATAATTTAGTTTTTATCCCATGGAAGAGTCTGATATTTTGATATACAATACAAAATATTGACAGAATTTCACCAGCAGCTTGACTTCATTCCAGCTGGTTTCATTTGTAGCTCACATTTGCTGGAAGTGCTCCCTTTCCTCAAGGATGCTGTGCACTATATCTCCCTTACCCTTCATGATTCTGTCCCAACCAAATGAACATCCCACGACACACTGGGACAACCAATCTGCCACAAACTGCAATGGTGTAGCAGTGCATCATAGAAAATGTGGCCTGGCTGAGGAAGCTCAGAGGTTCAATATGTTACATATTGAAAAGTGTCGTACAATCTCTCTGCCAAATGTTGTATGTCTTGTTCTGTATGCTTGTGATTTCAAACAATGCACTTATTGCATTGCTCACCTCAATAATCTTACTCTGTGAAACTGAAGAATTTTTAGGGGATGGAGAAAAATGGGAATGAATACTCATTATTATGAGATCTAAGAAGTAACAGAAAATGCTGAGTAAGACAAAATTACAGAAGAGCATATACTATATTGTACTAACAGTCAAGCACTTTTGAAACCTTTTTATCTTGAAAGTTTCAAAGGGTTATATACTTTCAGAAAATGTTTTAACTGATCTTGCAAGCTATAGAACTGGGCGGCTTTCCTTTGCACTAAAAGCAACACATGGATCATGCACTCCAGTAGTAGAATCTCTCCCTTTAGGAGCATTCAGACAAGATCACAAGCAATCTGATCTGTCTCTGAAGCTATCTTTGTTTTGAGCAAGAGGTTGGTCTAGATGGCCTTCAGACTTACCTTACAGTCTAATTATTCTGTGGTTCTCTGTGCCACTGCTGCTTCTGCTGGAAGAACCTTGACATTCCAGTAATGTGTTATTATTTCGTGTGCATGCACCACGCATGCAACTGATGAGTTCCTCACACTTAGCAGCTAAAGAAAGGTAGGCATCTATTGCATCAGTGTCACAGTGACTTTTGTCTATAAAAGTGGTGCTTCACAAATGTCAGCATTGCAAGTGTCCAGTTTTAAGCTTCTGGTGTTCTTCATATATATAAATGGAAGAATGAAAGTTCTTCTAATATTTATCATTCTCTAGAAAATTGATAATGCTCTGGAAAGTGCAGAGAGCTGTCTGGTTCCATCCAACATATGTATCTGTAAAGGCAATGTCCCTTTTTGAAACGAATGATATTCCATGAAAGAACTGATGGCTCATTGGCTATATGTCTGCTCTTGCAGCTGCTGAAGATGAAAGGAAATTTTTGACACTAAACTAAGAAATGTACAGTACTGACAAGTACTTACATTCTGAGAGAGGCTGAGTTGAATCTCTAGATCCGGTACTTCTTGGAGATATTTATTCACAGAAATAATTAACCAATAAAACAAATAGTCTACTGCAGCAAACAGAAGC